>NW_020954556.1:1133533-1241100 GCF_900497805.2 Vombatus ursinus | reverse complement strand
GGAAGGGAAGGGAAGGGAAGGGAAGGGAAGGGAAGGAAAGGAAAGGGAAGGGAAGGAATTTACCAGAGGTAAGGAGGAGGACTTCATCTGATTAATGTGGAGATTCAAGAGGTGAAGAAAAAAAAAGGATAAAGAAAAAGACAGCATTAGCACAAAACCTTGCTGAGTGAGCTCCCCCCATTACCTTGAAATTATAATTACATCGGCCCTTAATATCCGCACACCCAAGTAATTACAGCCAGCTTATGGCTTCCCACTGCAATCTGATATTAACTTTCCATCACCCACGCTCAGAGCCTGGGGGAAGAGATAGCTAAAGCAGCAGGGAAACCCAGGGCCCATCCCATTCTGGATAAAGAGGATTCTCCCTCCCCCCACATCTGCCATCCTAGTAAACCAACAGCCAAGGAATTGTTTTGTAAGAACAAGAGGGGCTGTTCTGAAGCAAATTAAGGCAATCTAAAATTCTAAATTCTGGGATCTAAGCCTGAGCCTAAGCCTTGCTTTCTCCATAAGGTAAAACTCTCCAAAATTTCCAGAACACCTTACCTGTCCTCTGTGACTTCTTAGGAAGGGTTTTCAGATGACCACAACATCCTAGGATGTGTCTGTTCAAGCAAGCTTCTGCATCTTCAAGTATAAATTCCAAAAAAATTGTGTAGTCAACCTCTCCTGACCCCTCCATAGGATTACCCATCATCCACTCTCACCACTGGGGAGAAAGGACCACTCACACCTTGGGAACTCTTTATAATTTCAAAGCATGCTTATGTCCACTGACTCAATTGATTCTCAGAATAACTGTGAGATGACGAGGCTATGATCTTGATCTTAGGTTCACAGATGAGGAAACTGAGGTCCAGAAAAAGTAAGTGATTCTACTCAAGGTCATATTTCAAATTATTGATAGAGTCAGAAGGGAAACCTAGGTCTCCTGACTCTTAATTCAACATTTTTTCTAATATCTTGACTCACTTGTTCTTAACACATGACGACCTCATCTTCTTTTTCCATCATATGTCTCTGCTATTTCTTCCATTACCCCACTTCTCTCGTGTGATTCTTCACTTATAAGATATTGCATACTACTACTACTAATAATAATTTATATATCATTTTAAGAGTTGTAAAGTGATTTACAGATATCATTTCATTCAATCCTCAAAACAGTCCCAGGATGTGAGTGGTATTATTAACCCCATGTTACAGATGAGGAAATTGAAGCAGACAGAGGTAAAGTGACTTGCCTAGGGTCATACAGGTAGTAAGTGTCTGAGGTTGGATTTGAACTTAGGTCTTCCTGACTCCAGGTCTAATGCTCTAACCACTGAGCCACCATCATTCCCCCCCTGGGCCTCTCTCCAGTGCCCTTTGGATGATATTCAACTTAAGCTCTTTCAGAGACTTTTTTATAGTATTTCATGATTAACAATCATAATACATCATTGTAAGAATAGTTCTATTTTTATTTTTTTGTTTAATAGTATTTTTTTTTCAAGTAAATGTAAAGACAATATTCAACATTCATTTTCAGGAAGATTTTGAGTTCCAAATTTTTCTCCCTCCCTTTCTTCTCTTCCCCCTCCCCAAGGCGACAAGTAATCTGATATAGGTTATACATGTAGTTGTATTTTTTTAAAATGGACTTTTGTTTAAGGGAGAATCTTAGGGATTTTGAAACCATTTTAACTTAACCAAAGGCCAGTCAGCCAGCTTTCCTCCTCCTGTTGAATTCTGAGCCAGATCATGTAGGAGAAAAATAATAATTTAAATCATAGGTTATCTCCATGGGCCTCTAAGATAGATAGATTTTGTGAGATCCACGAACTAAAAAAAATACGTTTATTTTTATTAATGTCTAACTTCAGTTTAACATTTCTTTCTTTTGTTAAAATAGCATGATAATGCCTGTAGTAGCTACCTCATAGGGTCATTGTGAAAAATCAAACAAGAGGAGTATAGGAAGTACTAGAGAAAATTTATAAGTGACAGCTATTATTATGAATAGCAGCCAGGTGAATAACGTCCTGTTCTGAACAATCAGATTGGGTGAACATTTTCAGAAGGAATCAAGGAGCTTTCAAAAATCAATAGTTTTTTTAGAGCTGGAAAGGACCTTAGAGGTTATCTAGCCCTATACCTTCAATTATAGAAGGGGAAACTTTCGCCAAGAAAGCTGAGGTAAGATGCTTAGTGCCACACAGGTAGTGAGTGTCATAGCCAGAATTTGAACCCAGGTTCTGACTTCAAACCCAGCTCTCTTTCTGATAAATAATGCACCAGGACAGGGCCTTAAAGAATGAGTAACAAGTCAAGACAGAGAAATGAGGGTTCCAAGATGAGGAGTAGCCAAGGATGGCCCAATATCATGAACAAAACCTCGAGGATGGAAAGTGCAGAGCTGGGAGACAATGAGTTGGGCCATTTTTTCTGGAGTGTATTGTATGTGAAGGAGAGCAGTGGAAAAATAGTCTGAATTACTAGGTGGGGTTCAGGTTGGAGGAAGTCTTTGTCCTTGGGGCCATGTCAGTGTTGTGATCACAACAGGGCTTCTCAAACTTTTTGCCATTCGTTCTCCACCTCATTTTACAGATGAGGAAATTGAGGCAAACAGGGTGAAGTGACTTGCCCAGGGTCACATAGCCAGTAAGTGGCTGAGGCCAGATTTAAACTCAGGAAGAGGAATCTTTCTGACTCTAGACTCATCATTCTATCCATTGCATAAGCTAACTGCCTTCCTCATCTGTAAATTGAGAACAATGCCATCTACCCCTCCCCCCACTGAGTTATTATAATAAAATGATGTATTTGTAGAGTGCTTTACAAACTTTAATCTATATAAATGCTATTATTATTAATTATAATATCATTAATAATAAATATTATTAATGATTAAAATACTGGCATTTACATAGTACCTAGTATGTGCACAGACACTGGGCTAAATGCTTTACAAATACCTCAACAACCCTGTGAGGTAGGTGGTATTATTATCTCCATATTACAGTTGAGGAAACTGAGGCAGAGGTTAAGTGACTTGTTCAAGATCACACAGCTATTAAGTATCTGAGGCTAAATTAAAATTCCAGGCTCAGCACTCCATCCATTGTGCCACCTAACTGCTATCATCATTATCATCATCTTCATCATCATCATTGCTGTTGCCATTGTTATTATTGTTAGTAAAGCAAAGAGAGCATAATGTTGTGTAATAAGCAATCACCAAGTGTTCAGTAAGCACCTAGCAGCAACTGGCCAGTCATTGTTCTATATACTAGCATACAAAAGCAAATATGAAATACCTGTCCTCAAGGAGCTTACATTATTTATTAGGGGAGATAACATATATTTACAAAATCAATACAAGTAATTTGTAGAGAGATCAGGAAAGATCTCATAGAAGAGATGTTGTTTGAACTGAGCTTTGAAGGAAACTGGGATTCTAAGTTCAGGCCTAAGGCCCTGAACTTCACTCTATTAAGGACAGTAGGGTAGTTGGAGCAAGGTCATAATGGCTTTGAAAACCAAACAAAGGAGTTAGCATTTTATCCTCAAGGAAACTGGGAACCACTGAGGTTTATTGAAGAAAGTGACATTATCAGACTGTACTTAGCAGTTGTCTGGAAGATGGACCAGAGAGGAGAGAAGCTTGAAGCTGGGAGACCAATGACTAGACCCAGGGGTGGGGAACCTGCAGCCTCAAGGCCACATGTGGCCCTCTAGGTCCTCAAGTGTGGCCTTTTGACTGAATCCAAACTTCACAGAACAAATCCCCTTAATAAAAGTATTTGTTCTATAAAACTTGGACTTAGTAAAAAGGCCACACCCAAGGACCTAGAAGGCCACATTTGGCCTTGAGGCTGCAGGTTCCCCACCCCTGGTAGGCTATTGCAATACCCTAGGTGAGAGGTGATAAGAAAATGAGCAAGGGAACAGCTGAGCAATGTGAGTGTCAAGAAGATTTTTAATAAATATTTGTAGAACGAACAAATATTACAACACATTATCTAATTAAGTACAAAAGGAATAATAGGAATATTAATGTTAGAATTAGAAAGTTGGGATTTGACGTCCTAAATTTCAGGATGTGTGCCTTCATTCTGAAATTACCTCCTATTGATACTATATATATCTTGTATGTACGTAATTATTTTCACGTTATCTTTCCCATTAGAAGGTGAGTTTCTTGAGGGAAAGGACCATGTGTTTGCCTTTCTTTGTGTCAACTGCACTTAGCAGATTGCTTAGCACATAATAAGCACTTAATACATGCTTATTAATTTGAAGACCCCCTTCAATTTCTTTTCTTCTCCCTCAATTTATAGAATGATAGAATATTAGAGCTGAAAGGAGCTTCAGAGACTATCTAGCCCAACTCCCCTTTTATGGAGGAAACTGAGGCCTAGGGAGGAAAAGGACTTTGACTATGGCCCATGATATGATTGGAACTAAAACCAAGGTCTCCTGGTTCCTGGTAAGGCTTTACTTCCCATCTCTGCTTGGGCTCCCAGCTGACGGTTACCCAGTTCTGGTCAAAGCGATAGTTGCCCAAGCCTAGAGCATGATGGGAATGTCAGCAAGAGATCCAGGCCAGCAAAAAATGGCCTCCCTCAGTATATTGCATTAAAATCGACCAACAGGGTCTCAGTTGGGGAAGCAGAGAAGAAGAAAAAAAAAATCCCAAGTCAGCTTGTGTGAAATATTTTCCCTAGAGGTCTTGGTACAGAGATAGTTTTAATTAACTGTGCATTTCATTTAGGCTTAGTGGGAGAGTTATTGTACATTAAATAAATACCAGTTTGTTATTAAGAACATATTTACTTGAGACTTAACAACTCCAGCAGGTTATGGATACAGATTTCCGTTAAAACACAGACTGGTACATTTGTTTGTAGTAATCAATTGTTCTTTACTCAAGATATAATAATTGCCCTATTGAATCTGGAGAGGCCCATCTCACTGTAATTTATATTAAACACATTCCCCCATTTAGTCATCATTCCTTTTCTTCCTTTAGGGTGGGGTGAGTGGCTTCTCTTGGGGGACCATGAGGGATGGAGAGAAAAATTCTGTTATCAAGGCCTTGGGTCTACCTAGTTAAAACTGCCTCTTTTTAAATGCCCTTAAGTTAGGGTATATACAGATGCTCAGGTTTTCGTATGGAAGGGGAGGTAGGATAAGAAGGGGAATAGGAACAGAAAGTAATAAAGACTGAGGAATTAAGAGGGTCAGACAGAAGACCTGAGCTTTAATGCTAGTGAATCCATAGCTTCATTAGGCCTCATAGTATCAGTTTTCTCATCTTTTTTTTCTGTGTATTATCCAGATTTCATAAGTATGCCATCACTGCCTTCATTTGAGAGACTGACAAAAATTTTGAACAGAACAGGGACAAGCAGAGGTATGGTGGTAAATATTTAACAACCAACGTCTAAAAAAACACACATGCTATACTTTTAAATTCAATCTGCATTATTAACATTTTCCCATCACTTTCTATACTTCTAACTGAAGGTCATTCTCATTATGAAGAGGTTGGTGGGGGTGGGGGGAACTAAGGAAAATAATAGGTAATGAATTCTGTAGAATTCTTCTCTGTCATCCATTATCATCCTTCCACCCACACTGAGCAGTAAACCTAGCTCTTTTTTAAACATTTTTATACTTAGCATGCACCAAGAAATTGTGTAATGTAATGGATACAAAATCAGGACCTGGATTCAGAACTTGTCTCTGACATATATTGGCTTGTGTGACCAAGAGCAAGTCATTTAAACTCTTAAGGGCCACAGGCATCTCTCGAAGACTTTAAGTGACTGCTGAGTTGCTGATCTAGTGTCTACCCTGGAAGTGCCCTACACAGATAAGTCTGAACCCAAAAGAAAGTCATCATCATCCTCAGTTTATCCTTTTCCTTAGCTTCTTGAAACTCTTCTTATAGGACTGTGTTACTCTTTCATATTCAGACTCAGTTGCCTGAGTCTTTTTGTACATGGATGCCTACCTAATCACTGGGTCCCTGGAAGGGATTCAGAGGATTTAAGACACTGTCCATGCCTTTCAGAAATCCTCAGTCTAACTGGAGAGATAGGACTGAGACACATAGACACATGAGGCAGTTGGAGAAGAACATAAGGCTCAATCTTCCTAAGAGCTGCTCTCCCTTATGCTTATTAATTGACATTCTTTACCTTTAGTTGTAAAGGGAAGATGAGGAGGAAAGAGTCATAAGAACTATCCTTGTTCTTTTTTTCCTAATCTGATAGTGCAACTAAGGCCCATACATTTTCCCCTGGGTCATTGGCATAGATAAGAAAATTGGATCAAATCTGAGGATATGTTGTGACTGGTATAAAGAAAGAACATATACTAAAACTCAAGGCAATATGATGGTACCATGATGTGTCAAAAAATCTTAGATTTTTTTCAGTGCACGTAACTTCTCCACCAATACAGATCCTACCTCTCTTTGTATTCATAAATGGTCTTTGTGATTGGTTGTAGAAAAAATAATCCAAAACTGGTAACTGCCCTTTGGATTAGGAGCCTATCCAAACATCAAAAATCTGATCATAGAGTCATAGGGCCATAGACTAGAGATGGAAGAGGAGTTTGAGGTTATCAAGTATAAAATATTCATTGTACAAATGAGAAACTGAGGCATACAAATGTTAAGTGACTTGCTCACATAAAAAATGTCTGGGGTTGGAGTAGAACTCATGTCTTCCTATCTCCCAGACCAGTGCCCCAGCTGTAGCTCCAGCCTGCTTCCTTTGACACATAATCCATACATAACAAGGTTTCAAATTCAATTTAGTTCAACTCAATTCATTCTTCACATGTGAATCCTCATATATAGGAAGCTTATCAATGGTCCTTCCTAAAATATGGTCCCCCTGAACTGAACACAATATTCCAGATATATCTGACCAGGGCAGAGGACAATGGGAACAGTACCTAACTAGTCCTTGACATTAAACCTCTCAAGGTAGGCTGACATTGAGTTGTTTTTAATTGGCTGCCTTATTGTTGACTCAGTCCACTAAAACCACAAGATTTTTTAAAGATACATAGCGGCCTTACTTCCTCATCTTGAACTTCTGAGGCTGAATTTTCTTAAAGATTATGAAGACAATGGTGATGATGATGATAATAATCACATTTATATTCCCTTTTAGGCATGTAAAATAGAGGTTTGTCACATAGGGGGTTGGTGCAAGCACCAGTCTTTCTGTCTCGATTAAAGGCAGTCTAGGCATGGGCCAATCCTCTTCCATATGCATAAGTGATTAAATTTCCCAGGCTTCTGTTTACTCATCTATAAAATGGGCTTAATAATACATGGCACTAGCAACCTCAGAGGAAAGTACTTTATAAACCATAAATCACCACATAAATATGAACTAGTTATTATAAAGAGCTTTAAAATTTGCTTCAGATGGGGGTGTAAAAATAAACAAACCTTCCACTAAAGTCTGATGAGTTTCATCAATCTTCCTTTGCTTATACTAACACACAACCTCATGGCAGAGTACTGTCTCCTCAAGCAAATGAGAGCAGACCTGTGCTGCCCTCCAGAGGCAATGCAGTAGAATTGCCATAAAATTGCCATTTGTATGTTCACAGGATTTAGAGAAGCACCCCATCATATTACAGATGAGGAACCTGAGGCCAAGAGAAAAAAAATGCCTTAAATGGCTTGCCCAAGTTTAAGCCAGTAATGGGGGCAGAGATGATTTTCAAGTTCAAGTCACTGAAATCCAGATTCAGTGCTCATTCTATGATGTCCCAGAATTCCTTGAATCCATCACGGGACACTCTCTAAGAACGCTTCTAAGGATCCCAGAAGTCCTGTAAAGGGGAAGAGTGATAATTCAACCCAACTGGACAAAGGGAATAAGCAGGGTTTTTAAATGTCTGTGTATGTGTTGAGAATTTTTTAAGATCCTTTCAGAATATTTTGTCTTTTCTCTGTAAATATTTGTTCAAGTACCATCATGTATGGAGCCCAGTGTCCCACTTCCTCCTCCCCCCTCTCTTAGTGATTGATGGACAGGAGAATCTCCTTAAGCACAAGAGGAAGCTAAGTGGTCTGGATAGGTCCACAGCACATTCATCAATACGACAGGCAGAGCTTGTAACTAACTTCCTCCAGAGTTTGTTTGCTTTTCCTTTTTTATGGCATCATTGCTTTTCATTGCAAGCATCAACTTTCTTCTCTCTCCTATCCTCATCCCCATCACTTTGCTGTCTACTTAGAGAGGTCAAGATGCTGCAGAGTTATTACTTAAGCCCCTAAATTTGAGGGTACATTAGAAAGATGCTCCTCTATATTTTTTTCTCATTTCACCTCATTTTACAATTATAAAATATGGCTACCTCAAAGAAGAAAGCTCCTTGCTTCCAAGAATCTGAGGACAAAGAATTCAAAGAGACCTTAAAAATCATTGGTCCTGCCCTCCAATTTTACAGACAAGGAAACTAGGACCCTTAGTAGGAAAACGAGTTACCGGGGCCACATAAGTAGAGACCAGATTTGAACCTGGATTGTCCAGCTCCAAATCCATTGCTTTTTCCCCTATCATATGCTACCTTCTTGTAGCCAGCTAGCCAGACCATCCTTCCTTTTGTTATTGATCATAATTGGTTCTTTTAAATACTTCTAAGAAAGAGAGGCAGCTTAGATGCCTCTTGGATAGTGGATGGAGAGCTGGAGTCAGAATATGTATGGTTAATCTTCAGTATTATCCCTGCACAGAATTGTTATTCTTGTCCCCTCTCCCTCAGTAGTAAAAGGGTAAGGTCCTGAAGGATTATGCTTGCACAGATCAAAGGTGGTTCAGAAGGTATCAGTAACGTCTTTTTGGCTAAGGGAAGTTGGATGGAACATTTGAAACTTCTAGTCTGCTCACCTTTCAGGGCTTGATATAGATTATGGTTAGTTGTTGTCCTTCATTCTCCAAGAGGACCAAAATGACATCACTACACTGCAGTCAAGTTACAGTGTGTCTGACTGTGTCTGATCAGAACAATACAAGTTCAGATTGGTCTACCACAGGTCAGGCACATTCAGGGTAGATTCTCTAAATTTGCGTGTTATATAGATTATAAAACATGCCAGAAGAATCAACCAAGGCAGGTAGGATAGAGTTAACCCAATATTTAGGGAAACCCTAGGAATAAGGTAGATTCTGGTAGGAAGCTGAAATAGAAATCTCACTTCATGTATTTCTCCTGAGAAAATGGCAGTCACATTAGGTAGCATAGGTACAGATACCTAGGCAACTTGAGGACGTACTAGATAGAGACTTAGTAAAATTATTAACTGAATAGATTTGTTTTAATTTTGTACTTTTCATTACCTTTAACTCCATGGTAATATTTCTTTAATTTACTCTTTTCTTTCCTTAAATCATCTCTCAGACAGACAGCCGTCATTTGACAGACTGCTCTCCAGGCTCTTCTGGCCTGGTTGAGCCTCCCAGAGTTTACAAAGAAACAGCCTTCAAGGGCTCAGTATTACCCCACTGCCACAATGAGGCTTCCAGGGATGATTTTTGCAGACTTATGAAATGCTAAGAAGTCCATAGGAAGATATCCAGCACAAAAGGTCCATATTGATTAGAGGACATAGGGATGACTTATACAGGATGAAAAGATGTAGATGAGCTGCTGTCTTCTTTGGAGGATGTAATGCCTATTTTGATGAGATCACAGATTCATAGAAGTATCAAAATAAACCCTAGAGAGAACATATTTTGCGTCTTGAAAGTATGTGCTAGACAGAGGCAACTAGGTGGTGCAGTGGATAGAGCAACAAGCCCTGGAATCAGGAGGGCCTAAGTTCAAATTCTACTTCAGACACTTGATACTTACTGGCTGTGTGACTCTGGGCAAGTCACTTAACCCTGATTGCCTCCTAAAATAAAAGAAAGAAAATAAGTACTAGATAGTGGAGAGGGGAAAAAAGGTTGGGGTTTTGGAGAGTGGGCATACGAGTATGGGTGTTAAGACATTAAAGAGGTGGAATGTCAGGAAACTAGAAATCAGAAGATAAGCAGAATATTAAGCTTGTTAATTAAGCAAATAAATAACTCAGAGACTTCAGTCAGGGAGTTAGATATCTAAACATTTCTGAGCTTATTCAGAAAAACTTGAACATTTAGGGTAGCTCTCCCGTGGGTGAGTATCTGCTTGTGTTATGATCTCTCTGGGAATCTAATGGCCCAGCCCAGATTCTTTATGACTTAATTTGAACCAGTCTTCCAAAGGCTCAGGACAGCAAAGACCCAGGGTCTGACACAAAGAATAGCAATGCTATATTAAACAGTAGAGCTCAAAAATGAGCCTTCAAAGCCCCATAGTACTGAAGGAGAAAGAGAGAAAAAGAAGGGCGTGGAGAAAGAGACCAAGTGAAAATCATGAAGTGATTTGGAAATTCTGAAAGCCAGGTATGATCTTTGCCAATCCTTTACTGGGAGTGGTCTATGTATTTGTGACAATAAAAGGGTAAAAAGCAAAGGGTAGAGCCCTATAGCCTTCCTAAGTCTGGAGTTAAATCCCAATGTTGCTCAGAATCAAGTCAAATCTACAAGCATTTATTGAGTACTTACTGTGTACTAGGCACTGTGCTAAGATCTGGGGACATAAAGAAAAGCACTGTCTCTGCTCTCATGTTCTAGTGGGTAAGACAATATACAAACAATTACGTACATACAGGATAGATACAGGGTAAATTGGAGGTCATCTCAGAGGGAAGGCAATGAGGGGGATTGAGAATGGCCCCTAGAAGATGAGATCTGAGCTGAGTCTCAAAGCAAGCCAAGGAAGCCAGAAGACGGAGGTGAGAAGGGAGAACAGTCCAGTGAGCATGAGGGACACCCAGGGAATAGGCTCAGGGACGAATTCCAATGCTTCCTTCACTGACAAATCTCTGGTGGACAGATGTCACTTCTGGCTATCAGTTAACACAGGACCGCCTTCAGGCTCACTGCTACTTTGAGGTCACTTAGATGCAGGCATTTTTAGACTCCATTACCTAATAATAGAAAGGGCTCACCCTTTTCTTAGGAGAGTTCTGCACATTACCTTCATGACACCCATCAGAACGCTGCAGTATTTGGGAATTCACTGGCTCTTACCTTACTCCTCTCCCAGGTAGAATCAAAAGAGGAGTTTACATGGACAAGCTAGATAATTTCACTAATTAATATCATATAAGCCCATGGTGAAAGGCAAATACACTAAGACTTCTGAAGATCAGAAAGTATCCCCCAACATTCCTCTAAGGAATCACAAAATGTCAGAATAAGGAAGGGCATTTAGAGACTACCTGGCCCAACCCCTTCCTTTTATAGATGGGAAATCAGAGCCCTAGAAAGGGGAAGTGACTTGTCTGAGGTCACACAATTCAATTTTATTGAATTCCAAAAACATTTATCAAGTGTCTCCTGTGTATAGGGTAGCCAAGGGATCAAACTGTGTGGAAGGCCGGTGTGTGAGAAAGTGTTTTCTTACTAGATTTTTTTTCTAGAATTCAAAATATGTGATCTTCCTAATGTGGGAATTTCTTACACTAGCTCCTGTGGAAAAAATCTAAGTGTTTTAGGGGACCACAACTTTTATATACGTCAGTGGTATAACATAGTAGCCCCAAAATTAATGCAATCTTAAGAGATATTAAGAGATGTGTTAAGAAAAGCATAGTGTCCAGAATGAGAATGATGAAAATTTGGCCATACACTGCCTTGGTCATACCATACCTAACATATTGTACTCAGTTCTAGGCACCACATTTTTAGGAAGGATATTGAAAAAATAGAGTGCAGACTCAAGAAGGTGAAAAGACCTGAAGAATGTACCCTTAATGGAGCAGCTGAAAGAAATGGGCATATGTTGAGTTTGAGGAATACCTGGGGGATTGGGGAGAGAGATAGAAAGAGATTCATGTGAAGAAGAGCTCAGACTTGCTTTGTTGGACTCCAAAAGGAAAAACTAAAATAAATGGGTAAAAATTGAAAAGAGGTAGATTTAGGAACTAAGGAAAGAAGGAAATAAAGTTATTAAATGCCTACTATGTGCTAGGCACTTTGCTAAGTGCCTCACAACTATAACTTCATTTGATCCTCACAACAATCCTACAAGGTAGATGCTGTTATTATCACCATTTTGCAATTGAGGAAACTGAGGCAGACAGTGATTAAGTGACTTGACCAGCGTCACACAGTAAGTGTCTGAGGCCAAATTTGAACTCAGGTCTTCTTGCCTCTGAGCCCAGTGCTCTACATACTGTGATACCTAGATATTCCTAAGAAAAATTTCCTAATAATTAGGGCTACCCAAAAGTGGAATGGCCTGCCTTGGGAGATAGTGAGTTTTCCCTGTGAAGATTTTTTTTCTCATGAAGACTTGGTGGTCCCTTGTTTGGTAATGAAAAAGGAAGGATGCCCATACCAGTGTAGATGGGGCTAATAAACTCACAAACTGAATACAACTCCATCTTGCATTAAGCTTTAGCCCACCAATTAAAGGCCCCTCTTCACCTCAAAGGTCATACTCTTCACCCCAATAACCCTTCCCATTGTAATTGCAAATCCTATTATGATACCATCTGTTCCAGGAAATTGTAATGGTTCATAGATTTCAGGAACCAGTCTGACAACTTAAGTCTTGAGTATCTTATCTAATCAGCCAACCCTTGCAACATCCCTTCCCAATCCACTTTTGCCTAAAGCCTTCCACTTTTTTTGTGGGTTAAGCACATATAAGTCCCATGGAAACTCACTCTGGAGAGTCTGTTCATATGGGAGTGACTCCCTTGCTAGCAAACTCAATAAACCCTAATGAGTTGATTCTTGGTTGGGGTCCCATCATTCTTGCATCATAGACAAGACTTTAAGGTTTCTTCCATTTCTGAGGTTCTGTGATTCCAAGCAATGCAATTTTATGCAAAAATCAGCTCAGTTTCAAGCATACAAAGTGTAATAACATAGATGGTGGTTTAAGGGAAACTGTGAGGCCTGTTTTATTGTTGTTGTTGTTGTTTTTTTTTTAACACAGCTATATCCTAAGGATTCCTGGTTATTTGGGACTATGGCAGCCTATTTTGGAAAAGGGAGGATTACTATGAAGGGGAGGAATAGGATGCCACAGAAGGAAGGTTAGGGGAGCTGATTGGCAAATGTACTACTGTGGTCATCTTACGGTTTAATGTTGGAGGTAGGGCAGAGTAAAAGGGGCTGCCTCCTGCATTGTGATAAGTAGGAGTTTGTGGGCATGGGAGCTCTTTGGAGTATGTTGGAGGGATGACTTAGGAAAGAGATAGTTGGGATGATGCCTATATAAACCAGGAGGAAAGAAGGGTTAGTAAAAACCATGATAGGTTTTGTCATTGCCAGAACGGCCCTCATACCAGCCATGGCTTCAAGTCTGATTATTTGTTTGTTTCCTTAATAGTATTTTTTTTCAATTATATGTCAAGACGATTTTTAGCATTCATTTTTATAAGATGTTGAATTCCAAATTTTTCTCCCTTCCTCTTTCTCTCCCCCCTTCCTAAAATGGTAGGCAATTTTATATAGGTTATGTATGTGCAATTATGTAAAATATATTGCCATATTCGTCACAGTTGTGAAAGAATAAAGATCGAAAGGGGGAAAACATGAAAAAAATTAAGTAAGTGAAAAAAGGATGCTTCCATTTGCATTCAGAGTTCATCAGTTCTTTATTTGGATGTGGATAGCATTTTCTATCATGAGTCCTTTATACCTGTCTTGGATCATTGTGCTGCTGAGAAGAGGCAAGTCATTCATAGGTGATCATCACACAATGTTGCTAATACTGTGTACAATGTTTTCCTGGTTCTGCTCATTTTATTTTGCATCAGTTTGTTCAAGTCTTTCTGATTTTTTTTCTGAAATCTGCCTCCTCATCATTTCTTATTGCACAATGCATTCCATTACATTCATATACCACAACTTGGGGATGCCCAAAGGATGAGCATCCCCTCAATTTCTAGTATTTTGTCACCATACTATAAATATTTTGTACATGTAGGTCCTTTTCCCTTTTTTATGATCTCCTTGAGATACAGACTTAGTAGTGGTATTGCAGGTTCAAAAGGTATGCCCAGTTTGGTTGTCCTTTAGGCATACTTCCAAATTGCTCTCCAGAATGGTTGGATTAGTTCACAACTCCACCAAGAGTGCATTAGCGTCCCAATTTTCTCACATCTTCTCCAACATTTATCATTTTCCTTTTTTGTCATATTAGCCAATATTATAGGTATGAGGTAGTATGTCAGAGTTGTTTTAATTTGCATTTCTCTAATCAAAAGTGATTTAGAGCACTTCTTCATATGCCTATAGATAGCTTTAATTTCTTCATCTGAAAACTACTTGTTCATACCCTCTGACCATTTATCAATTGGGGAATGACTTGTATTCTTATGAATTTGACTCCGTTCTCTATATATTTAAGAAATGAGACCTTTATCAGAGACACTTGCTATAAAGATTGTTTCCCAGCTTCCTGCTTTCTTTCTGATCTTAGCTGCATTGGTTTTGTTTGTACAAGAGTTTTTTAATTTAATATGATCAAAATTTTCTCTTTTACATTTAGTAATGCTATCTTTTCTTTGGTCATGAATTCTTCCCTACTCCATAGATCTGACAGGCAGACTATTTCTTGTTCTTTTAATTTGCTTATGGTGTTACCCTTCATACCTAAATCATGTACCCATTTTGACCTTATCTTGGTATACAGTATGAGATGTTGGTTTATACTTAGTTTGTGCTGTGTTGTTTCCCAGTTTTCCCAGCAGTTTTTGTCAAATAGTGAGTTCTTATTCCAGAAACCTGGGTGTTTGGATTTATCAAACACTAGGTTACTATGGTCATTTACTACTGTTTCCTGTGTAACTAATCTATTCCACTGATCTACCACTTTATTTCTTAGCCAGTACCAGATAGTTTTGATGATTACTACTTTATAATATAGTTTGAGATCTGGCTAGGCTACCTTCCTCTGTATTTTTTTTTCATTCCCTTGATACTCTTGAATTTTTGTTCTTTCAGATGAATTTTGTTATTATTTTTTCTAGTTCTATCAATTATTTTGTAGTTTGATTGATACAGTACTGAATAAATAAATTAGCTTAGGCAGAATTGTCATTTTTATTATATCTGCTTGGCCCATGCATAAGTAATTGATATTTTTTCCAATTGCTTAGATCTGCCTTTATTTGTGTGAAAAGTGTTTTGTAACTGTGTTCATATAGTTCCTGGGTTTGTCTTGGCAAGTAGACTCCCAAGTATTTTATATTGTTCACAGTTTTCTTACATGGAATTTTTCTTTTCATCTCTTGCTGCTGGGCTTTGTTGGTCATATAAAGAAATACTGGTGATTTTTGTGTATTTATCTTATGTTCTACAACTTTGCTAAAGTTGTTAATTATTTCAAGTAGTTTTTTAGTTGATTCTCTAGGGTTCTCTAAGTGCATCATCATATCATCTGCAAAGAATGATAGCTTTGTTTCCTCATTGCTTATTCTAATTCCTTTGATTTCTTTTTCTTCTCTTATTGCTATAGCTAATATTTCTAGTACTATATTGGATAATAGTGGTGATAATGGGCATTCAAGTCTGATTATTTGTATCTACTCCAACAGTAGAAGTAGGCTGGTAGGTGATGAAGTAGATATAGCACTGAACTTGGAGTCAGGAAAATGTAAGTTCAAATCTGATCTCAAACACTTACAAGCTGTGTGATCTTGGACAAATAATTTAACCTCTATCTGCCTCAGGCTCCTCAACTGTAGAGTAAGGATAATAATAGCACCAACCTTCAAGGCCTGTTGTAAGGATTAAATGACATAGCATTAGTAAAATGCTTAGCACAGTGCCTAGCACACGGTAGATGCTTAATAAATGCTTATTCCCTCCTTCCAATGGCCAGGCTGATTTTGACCACATTACTGGGCAACTATTCTAACACCCGGCACTTGCTCAGCACTAAGGATTAAAAATATACATATGTGTATATATGCATATGTGTGTATATACATATATGCATATATATACATATACATGTATATGTGTGTGTATAATTTAAGTAATATATTCTTTGCCTTCAAGGCAGTTACAATTGGGGAAATGAAATATGCACAAGTAATTGAGATGTTGTTGTTTGTCCTTTGTTTTCAAAGAGGACCAATGACATCAAAGGGTGATATCTTGACTCAAGTATGAATTAGACTTGAGTGAGGCAGAATGGCACCAAGTTGTCAGCCTCACTCTCTCTTCCAGAGTCATCAAAGTTCAATGGCAAGACAAAAGTCAAGATGGCTGGTGATGGCGCAGGGATACAGTGGATAACCTTGGCACCTTGAATGTCTGATCAAGCTCTAAGCACTCCAGAGTGCCTGCTTCAGCTGCCTTCATGGCCTTTGGAACAAAGTACCCTCATCCTTGAGATACATATTTTAACAAAATGTAATCTCCTTGAGGGGAGTGACTATTTAGCTGTTGTTTTTTCTTTTTTGCATGTCAAGTGCCTCAAACAGTGTCTACCATATAGTAATTGCATAATAAATGTTTATTTATTGATTGATTAAAGCATGTTGTAAAATGATTAAAGACTTAAAAGAAGAGGTAAAGTAGAGAGGATTTAAGAAAAAAGTGACCACTTTTAGGTGGGAGGACAGGTAAGACTTGATAGAAGAGGAAACAGCTATTGGCTTTTAAACAAGGGAAGGAGCTCAATGGACAAAAATGTGGATAGTCTGTTCCAGATATAAGAGGCAATGTATGTGGGGAAAGTATGTGCCAATGCATAGAGACAGAAGAGGGCAGGACTAGAATGAGGAATGTAAGTTGTTCATCATGGCTTGAGTGTGGAAAACTGAAAGAAACATGGTAGAAGATAAGGCAAGAAAGGTAAATTAGTCAGAAAAGTGGATGGTCTTAAATGTCAGTTTATTAATGGAAGGTGTAGGACTTCATTTCAGGTTTCCTATAATTCAAAAGTTCTTTTGGTGCCAGGTTCTTTATATGTGATAACCAGAGTGAGAATGTGACCTATGACTTCACAGAAAAAATGCAAGCTACCTTGAGTAAATGTAAACAGCAATAGAAACTCCAACTATCTCATTGGAAAACTTGCACATAACCCTGGGCCTTCCTGGCACTATGCCCACTTTGTTCTCTATCTTTATAATGCTTGATCTGGCCTGGGATTGCTGTAGGGATCCACCATGTTAATTTGTCCTGCTGCCACCCAGGACAACTGGCCTCTAGTGAGTAAACTCTCCTAATTAACCTAATTAACCCTAATAAAACCTATTAATATCCAAGCTAGTAAGAGTCCTTTCCTTGGCATCTCAGTATTCTCTCAGAGTGTATGCCACCCTACAATTGGGATTAATTAGGGGCAAAATAATTCTGCCCTTTTACACTTCTCCAGTCAGGTCAAAAAGCACTTATTAAATGCTTAGTGTGTACCAGGTACCATGTCAAGCACTGAGATAAGCAAAAAGAGATTCTCTATGTCCAAGAAGCATACATTCTAATGAAAGAAGATAATACATAAAAGGGAACTGAAAAGTAGAATGGCAAAGGATATACTTATACAAGGGACATCGTATAGAAGTCCAGACAGTCATTACTGGATCTGGGAAAGGAGTGGTAGAGTGATCAGGGCTGGCCTGGGCTCTTCCTCAAAGTAGAGGTTCTGTGATGGAGGAGGCTGCCAGAGGTATTGAGATCTTCCAGGGTAAGAAGGTCAGAGATCTTCCAGGTTGAGAGGACAGCTGACGCTTAGTATAGAAGGCTGACAGTCAGAAAGGGAGCCTAGGGACTTCCTTCCTTATTAGGTGCTTCCTATGTCCCAGGCATGGTGCTAAGCACTGGAAATACAAAAAAAGAAAAAAGGCAAAAGCAGTTCTTCCCTCCATGGAGCTCACTTTCTGTCAGGTGAAGCAACATGCAAAAAAGCAGATGCTACAATATATACTCAGGGGAAATTGGAGGTGATTTCAGAAGACAGGCACCACTAGTTAGCTGTGCCTGGGAAAGGTTTCTTGAAGAAGGTGGGATTTGACCTGAGACTTAATGGAAGTCAGGGGAGCCAGAAGATGGTGATGATGAAGAAGAGTCTTCCAGACATTGGGAACAACCATTGAAAATGCTCAGATTTGGGAGATGGATATCTTGTTCAAGGAATAGTAAGGAGGTCGGTTTTGAGGGATCATAGGGTATGTGTGTGTGGTCAGAGCAGAGGAAAAGCGTAAGGTGTAAGAATATTGGAAAAATAGAAAAGGATTAGGTTATGAAGGGTTTAAAAATCCAAACAGATGATTTAAAATTTTTATCTGGAGGTAATAACCAGTAGGAAGAAAATTAGTTCAGTTTTAGACATAGTGCACTTTAGAGGTCGATGAGACGTCTAATTCAAAAGGTCCAGTTAACAGTTAGAGACGTGAAACTGGTCTGCACACATGAATCCAGAGCCAAGGAATTCCTTAATGAGCCACTGAACACCTTTGGATCCAGCAGCAGTTCTGTTTACTGTTATATGATTATTGTTGTTGTTTGTCCTTCATTCTCAAAGATGACCAGTGATATCAGGAGGATAATGTCTTGACTTGCAAGTGAATTAGATTTAAGCGAGGCAGAGCTGATATGATGGCATATGGATGCATATAGTGTCTCCTCCACTAGAATTTAAGCTTCTGGAAAATAGAGGCTATTGCATTCTTTTGTTTTCATCTCCAGTGCTTAGCACAATGCTGGGCACATAGGAAGAAATGTGTGTTGATTGATAGATTGATGGTAAGTCTAGGCTAAGCAATCATTTAAAAAAAAAAGACAAGTAAGAAGAGAAAATTGTGCCCATTCATTTGTTCTTCCTGCCTACCCTACAGACAATAAGCCTTGCCTTTTAAGGGAAGCTTGGAGGGTGGGCGACTGGTTAGTGCTGTCACCACAAAGAGGGGGAGGATCATCTGACAGTCCGATCCCCCTCCGATCGTGGCTGCTGCTATTTTCTCCCTGTGAATGGGGCCAGGCAGGCACAGAGTGGGCAGAGTTGGGAATGCAGTTGAATGTGTTGGGGCACACGTGTGTGTGATTTTCCCAGAGAAACTGAGTAGGCGGTAGCCTCTCTCTGGGCATATGTAGATAAATAAAAAGCATCAAGCAAGCAATTACTGAAATACTCCATGTGCGTCTGTGTGCAGCTACCAACGTCAGCACGGTGGGCTCTGTTTCCTCACATTTGCAACCAGAGCTTTGCAACTCCCGGGTAGGGCTTAATAAGCAGGTACCTAGGAATGGACCAAAAGGTTCACTCCTCTCCCTTGGCAGGAGGGATGTTAAACCCCCGACACCTCATAATTCTGGGTTGTGTAATATATAATTTGATTCAACCCAACAAAAAAGTACAACAGCAGGAAGGCTCTTGACAAGAATAGCAATGTCCTCAACTCTGGCCCCCTCCTCTCCAAAGACTTGACCACTAGCAAAGGCAAATGTCATGTGCCGGCAGGTTTCTCTCATTCCCTCTGGGAGAGCAGAGAATGAGGCCAGTGGAAGAAGAGATGGGTTGGGTCATTCTTGGAAAGGGAGCCCAGTTTTCTATACAGTCAGGAATCCTGGCACTGGAAACTTAAGGAGACATGTTTATACTGAGGGAAGCCAATAAAGGGAACGACAGTCCTTTCTCTCCCCTCCTCTACCTCTTAGATTCCTTGGCTTCCTGCAAGATTCATCAAGAGGCTGATGCAAGAGGTCTTTACTGGTCTTCTCCTCTCTCCACTGGCCTCCCGCCATAATTAGACCTTTCCCTCTCAGATCACCTCCCATTTACACTGTTTTCCCTATTCCAATGTGAACCTCCTTGAAAACAGAAACCCTTCTTTGTATCTCTGAAGCTAAGCTGGAACATAGTAGGCACTAAATAAATACTTCTTGGATGGCTGACTGGTCTGAGTCTTTTGATGGTCGGAAGTTAGGGGGTGAGCATGGAAGAGGGGGACCCCAACCAACAGATCATCAGCTGTGCCACACAATGGCTCTAGGATGGGACCTTGGGAGTTGTGACTGATTATATGAAAGGACCCTAGAATGGTGGATGTACCACGGGGAAGGTTTCAGGAAAGAACCCTGAGGAGTAGGAACAGGGATAGGCATACCACAGCCAGGCAAGGAATCACAAGGTGAAAGTGTCCCCCATCACACTGGTGCCCTAGGCAAAACCTATGGGTCCTGTGCTAGTAACTGCTCTGCCTTCTACAGGTTACGTGACAGAGGTACTCTGGACCAGGGAAAGAACTGAGATATAACTCTGATGCTATGAACCTGCTGTGTGACTTCATGCAAATAAAATATAATTGGGAGGCAATGTGGCTGAGAGACCCAGAGTCAAGAAGATAGACTTCAAATCTTATTTCAAGCCCATGCTAGCTAGGAGATGGTGAGCAAATCATGTTAATCTCTAGAATTACTTTGCTCATCTGTAAAATGGGGATATAATAGTGTTGTTGTTGCTGTTGTTCATTTTTCAGTCCTGTCTGACTCTTTGTGACCCCATTTGGGGTTTTCTTGGCAAAGATACTGGAGTGGTTTGCCATTTCCTCCTCCAGCTCATTTTACAGATGAGGAAACTGAGGCAGACAGGGTTAAGGTCACACAGCTAGTAAGTGTCTGAAGCCAGATATGAGTCTTCCTGACTCCAGGCCTAGTGCTTGATCCAATGCACTATTTAGCTGAGTCTCAGTGGGTCAGAGACAGTTTCCCTGCTTGGGAAATGGAGCCCAGTTATTGCCAAAGTTCAGATAAAGTCCTGACATGGTAGCAGGAAGGAGATTGTAGGCCAAGGAGAAAAGCTGGGCTAGAACTCTAATTTGCTGTGTAACTTCAGGTAAGACCTTGTACTTGTAAAAGCCTCCATTGTTTCTTTATCTGTCAAATCAGAGTAATAATCCTTGCTCTAATTACCATCCTTCAACCCTTTGCTGTGAATATCCAGATGGAGAAGCTCTCTGATTGAAAAAGCAACCCTCAGGTAGGATCACATGACTTTCCCTAAAGCTAGTGACCTTCAACCTTTTGCAGGGAGAGCCAGACCTGGTCCTGGTGCAGTTATGTCTATTATAGTCCAAATTACATAATCTGTAACTTTCTCCACAACAGGTTTATTTCAACCAGCTGCAATTTATAGATGCTCTTTGGAGAGGAACTCATCAATATATTTGTTTTCCCTTTGATATATAGCAGAGGGAGTGAGCCGGTCATGGAGTTTATTAGGCTTTGGCAGTTTTCTATCACTTTCTGGTTTTATAGATTTTCCTCCTCCCTTACAAAGTAGAGAAAAAATCATTTAAAATCCTGAAAAACATTATAACCCTGAAAAAAAATACAGAGCTCTTAGGGAAAACCTGAAGGGGGCTCCTGGGGAACACAGAAAAGCAAATTCCTGCAGATGTGGTGGCCAGACGCTAGGGACAAGCTGGTTCATGGAGTACATTAAGCTACAAAGAACAAAGGTGGGGTGAAAAGGGAATATCACGTAATATCGTAGCTGGAAAGAGCTTAGAGACCATGAAGCCCAACTCCTTCATTTTACAGATGAGGAAACTGAGTCCCATAGTGACTTTTCCAAAGTCACTGAGATAATAGTTAACATTTATTATTGCACCTATTACATGCCAGGTACTATGTAGTTGATCCTCACAACAACAATCCTGGGATGTAGGTGATATTATCATCTCCATTTTCATAGATAAGGAAACTGAGGCAAACAGAAGTGACTTGCCCAAGGTCACACAGCTAGTAAGTGTCTGAGGCCAGATTTGAACTCAGGAAGATGACGCTTCCTGACTGGAGGCCTGATGCTCTATCCACTGCACCACCTAGATGCCTCAGATAGTAAGTAGCAGAAAAAAAAGATTTGAATTCTGGTCTTCTGATTCCAGTTTTCCTTTCCAATGTTTCCTATTTCCCTGATCCTCTCAGGTCACTAATGAATGGCCAAAATTTTCTAATCTGTAAAACTGAGGTGGTTGGCCTAAATGACCTCTCAGCACTCTTCTAACTCTAGACTTCATCAACAGAATACATTTGAGAAAGCTACTTGGGATCTCTGAGAGCAAGCCTGCCCTCACTAAAATAGAGAGTAGGTGAAAATGCTGGGATATCAGACTTCTGAGTTCACCCGAGGCTTCATTCTAGTCACTCTGCTCCACCTTTTTTACCCCCTCCCCCCCATGAAATTGTGAGATGGGATTGCCTGGGGTGCCCCAAACTAGTCATCTTTTGCCTGCCATGTTTGCCCTCTTCACCATCTCTTCCTCCATCTAGGTTCCGAGTGCCATCCCATACAAACCTCTTCTCTGCAGAGGATCAGATAAAAAATCTGTTCCTTCAATCTTTCAAGAAGCTATAATTTCATGGTACAAGTGTTCCCACCTCTGATGCAGAATGAAATCCAGCGTACTACACTGGAAAGAACACTGACTTTAAAGTTAGGGGACCTAGGTTCAGATCCTGCCTCTGTGTGACTTGGGGCGTCACTTCATACTATGGGACTCATAGTTTCCTCATCTATAAAATGAAGAAGTTGAACTAAGTTGCCTCTGAGGTCCCTTGCAGCTCTAATTCTATGATCTTGTGATCCATCCACAACATAGCACACAGTCCTCCAGAACTGCCACAAGCAAAATATTCCCCCGCACTAAGACCAACCTGGCAAGAAACCTCTGAAAACTTGGCTAGGCTGGTCCTCAGATGGCAGACCCATCATCTATCACCAGCCTAGGCTTAAATCCTTTCCAGCTCGGGTAGAACATGCCAGAATTTTTGTTTTGCTGGTATAGCCTCTGAGAACCTAGTCAGTTCCATGCCATGATGAGGCATCAGGAGAACCTAAGTGGAGGAAAATCACTCATTCTGAGGAATAAATGACAAAATACTTTTGGTGGATATGGGAGGGAATCCAAAAGAAATTGCTTAATGGGGATGTTTGTGGGATTACGACCCAGGGGACTCTGAAATCACAAACTGCCAAGAGCCTTGGGGTCTTTGACATGAGTCTGTGAACTTTTTCAAAAAAAGTGTGTGATTGCATCTTATGATAATTATTTTCCTTTGTGATGCTATATATTTTATGCATTTAACAGGATTATTCTGAGAAAGGGACCATATCATCTTAACCAGATCACCAAAAAGTCTGTGACCCAGAAGAGATTTGACTCACTCTGATTTCTGTCTTTTTCTTTCTTTCCCATATTAGAAGCCTGGAAAAGATTAATATAATGAAAGGTCTTGAAGTTCTTAAAAGGAAATGGGGTAGATAATGCCCCTGGGTCCTTATCCCCCATGTTCTTGACAGCTTTCTTTTGTGGTGCAATCCTGGAAGCTTTCTATGATCAAGTTGCTCCTCTTCTTTTAACCTCACACTCATTCCTCATTCATGCCTGGAATTCTCACTTCTACTTCCCCACCTCTGACTCACCTCAAAAGGCCCCTTTTGCATAAAGCTTTTCCTTATATACACAGCTGCCCTTGCCTCCCACTCCAAGTAATACCTTGAGTTTAATATATATATGTATTTGTGTGTATGTATGTATATATATCTATATGTGTAAGTATATATATATGTGTATGTTTTATGTGTGTTATTTTATATACATGTGTTATATATACATAATAAATATATATTATTTTATATACATGTGTTATATATACATAATAAATATTATACATATATATACATATATTGTATGCTATTTGTGTATGTGCATGTAGATATAAATATCCATGTAAATGCTTATAGGTACACATGTTGTCTTCTTTATCAAATATAAACTCTTTGAGAGCAGGGGCTATTTCATTTTTGACTTTTTTATCCTCAACACACAGTACAACACCTAGCTTGGTACATAGTCGGTATGTAGTAATGAATGTTGATTGATTGATTGACTCCATGTGCTCCTGCTCATTATTCCCTGTAACTCTTTAAGCGTAGCTCCTGGACAATGACTACACTTTATTATTTATTTTATTTTATTTTATTTCAATTAACAAGTATTAATAATCTCTCCCTCTTTCTCCTCCATCCATTGAGAAAAGAAATAATAAATAAGCCCTTGTAAGAAATATGCATTGTCAAGCAAGACTAATTGGCTGTATAAAAATGCATGTCTCATTTTGCACCCTGGAATCATCACCTCTTTATCAGGAAGTGCATATCAATCTTATTAGTCCTCTGGAATCATGGATGGCAACTGCCTTGATCAAAGTCCTTAAGTGTTTCAGTTGTCTTTACAATGTCGTTGTTAGTAAATTGTTCTGTTTACTTCCCTGTGTATCAGTTCATATGAGTTTTCTCGGTTTTCTCTGAAACCACACTTTTCATCATTTCTTATGACACAATAGTATTCCATTACACCTACATATCATAATCTGTTCTTTGCATTTTACGTGAGAAGAGAAAAATAAAGAACGAGAATGTGGGGAAGAATGAGGGGGACCATGGAGGAGTAATGGAGAGAGAAAGAGAAAGAAAGGGATTAAAGGGAGAACAGAGAGAAAGAAAGGAAGAAGGAAGAGGAAGAAACAAAATCACTGCTGCTCCTAAGCAGTACCATAGGAGTTTCCTTCCTCTATAACTTCCTGTGAGGCAGTCAGAGGATGATATTGTTCTCCTTTGCTACATACAGAGAGGAAAACCGAGGCCCAGAGTGAGAAGGAGACTCACTACACTAATGACTACACAACACCTGCCTACAGCCCAATTAGACTGCATTGCCCACTTCTCGCCTGCCCTAGGTGTCCCCTCTCCTGACATTCCCCTTTCCCCACCCCCAACACACATTCCTTTCATGTCATTGTCATTGTAGCCTCAGCTCTGAATCTTATTACTGAGCCATTCTGTACCTTCATCTTAGAAGTTCTTCTCTATGTTCTTCCGTAAGCTTCCTCCTCCTTACCCTGAACTCAGCAGGTGGGGATGTCGTTTAGCATGGGGAAAATGTATTTAATCAACAGCTATTTAAACTGCAGGATGGACTTCATTTACCATTATAGGGAGATGTATCAGTTTAAGGGCTTACACAGACACACACACAAAATCTATGATCCACTTTTACGTGAACGCTAATAAATCTTCAAAAGGGAAATTTATCATTTCTCAATAAATGTATCTCTTCTGCAGAGTCTTCCTTAAAACCTGATAATCCCAGATATAAATGCCCAGCTTCAGTTCTAGCTCCCAGCTCCCTGCAATGGCTTTGGAGTTATGGAATGGATGCCGGTCCAACTCTGATGAGAAAGTGCCTCATGGAAACCTTCTCCCATGTACTACTTCTCCTCCCCCTACCAAAAATAGATCTTTTTTCTCTAACTTGGAGAGCTCCAGAGTGGCTATGTGATAGGCCCACAGAAACTGACTCTTGAGATAATAAGTTCGTAAATTTAGAACTAGAAAAGATCATAGATCAAAGATCATAGCCCAACCCCTTTATTTTACATATGAGGACATAGAGGTCTGGAGAGTGTATTCAAGATTACAGAAGTGGTAAAAAGCAAAGACAGGAATTGAATTTGGGTTTTGTGTACTTTCAATTCCATCACATCCCCTACACCTCAGTTTCCTCATTTTATAGTGAGAGGGTTGAACTAAATGACTGCTAAATTCCCTTCCAGCTAGGAATTTTTTTAGATGGTACCCCAAGTAGTCCCTTATCCATCAGGGTAGTTAATCCCCTTCTCCCCATCCCCCATTTTTACTTTGTCGATCAGTCGTTTTAGTCATCTCCAACTCGTTGTGACTCCATTTGGGTTTTCTTAACAAAGATCCTGGATTGATTTGCCATTTCCTTCTCCAGCTCATTTTACAGATAAGGAACTGAGGCAAACAGGTCAAAGTGACTTGCCCAGGGTCACACAGATAGTAAGTGTCTGAGGCCATATTTGAAGTCAGGAAGATGAGTCTTCCTGACTCCAGGCCCTGTACTCTATCCGCTGTGCCAGATGCCAGGCTCATAAGCTTGTCTGCTTAGGAGGAACTCTTTTTAGATAGGGATACATATAAAGTTCCCTACTTGGTTTCCAAAACTCATTTTCACAAATCCTAGATGAAGTAGGCATGGCTCGATAGGAGTTGCTTTCTTCTCTTCAGATAGCTCTGGATCATGGAGGGTGTTGGGTCAAGCAGAAACTTCACCAGTCACAAAATAGTTTTGTCTTCAGCAAATTACCATCTCCATGTTCCTGGTTCCCTTTGAAGTGTGTTTCTTCCTTCATCCTCTGTTGGGTCTCTGGTTTTGGAACCCCTGTTCAGGCCTCTATTTCTCATCTCCCGTCTTGTCTCATGGATATATTGATTCCAGCGCACTGTGGCTTGACTTGGACTGGGGTTTCTCCTATTTCCAAATCTCTTGGAGTCTAGACCATGCTGCCTACATTTTCCCTAGCTATCAGTGACTGGCTTATTCTTCATATTCACAATTTAGCCCACATCTTCCTTTTCCCCAAGAGGTTTCTTTCTCTAGATGAAGTAGATTGCTCTTAATCAGTAGTATGCATCAACCCAGCCCCCAAGGGGCCAGGATTTCCACTGCAACACTGGAAAGATACTAGAGGAGAATCAAGATGAGGGACTAGCAGGGAAGGAAGAATGTCAAAACCAAGGCAGAGATGTGTTGGCAAGACTGAGTGGTGAGCACAGGCCGTTTTTCAGCAGGAAATAAAAATGTGTTTGTAATTAATGAACCTCCAGGAACACACAGCCCTTACTATTGTAGTAATTTGGAGAAGCCTACTTCACAAGCTGTCAGACTTGAATTGCCAAAGATGTTTCCCAGCCCTAGGAGGGTGTCTAGAAAGGATGGGGGTGGAGCCATGAATCCGCTAGCTCCTAGTGGTAAGCCTCTCAAGAGCTAGATTATTCAATTTTCAGTATGAGTATTTACACCTCTTGCTACAAATCAGGGTTGGATTCATTGTTTTGTTGATTGTCTAGACTTAAGAAAGTGAGGAGAAAATTGTTAATGATGCAGATTAAACTTAAAAGTGTGCTGTGTGTACATTTTTTATTCAGAGAACCAGTTGTTAAATATTTACCAGCACACCACTGCCTAGGTCATCATGATCCTGCTTTGGTGGAAGGTTGAGGATGGATTTTCAGAGTCCATTTGAGTGTCTGGGACATGGAGAATGAAAGTGACCCCATTTAGGGAGATCTTCCTTTCCTAAGTATCTGACAGGTATCATCAATATTTAAAAAGAGGACCAGAACCCAACTCAAAGGGAATGATGAGAAGTTCTATAAAACCATCTCTGTGACAAACACAACCAACAAAATGTGGCATGGTCCTCTTTGTAACAAGAGGAGGTACCTTCAGTGGGTCAATAGCAAAGCTATGTAGGCAGTGTGGTCTAAAACTCCCATATCTTGTTTAGAACTGCTAACTCTCTGGTTCCTTCTCATCTAGTCTTTGTGAAAGTGAGTTCTATAAACTAACTATAGAAATATATACATACATATGTGTGTATACATACATATATATGTGTATTTGTGTGTATGTATATATACTTAACTTAGAAATATATGTGTGTGGATATCTGTGTATATACACCCATATACATACACATCTCTTACAAATCATTTCCAGATTCTTTCAACCTGTGATACTCATTTTGAATCCCAACTCTTCTATTAAATGTGCTGTTAGCTATCCCTCAAAATGCTGGTCAGGAAATAACTCTAGTAAAAGAATTAAGGAAATATATGACTCCTGAGGAAAGGAATTGGGGAAAACTTGTATCTCAGCTGTCAGGAACTACTTTGCACATAAAAAACACCCAAGTACTCACCACTTTCCTCTCAGGGAGAAGTTAACCTCCATCTAGGTGAGTTCAGATAAATTCTGAAACCATTTCTAGCAAGATGGATTCAAGAAATGCCAGCTTCAGGAGACTTTGGGAACAGTAGCTAGTCCCATTTTTGTTACTATTACCCTATGCCTAAAATCTAGATCTTTGACCTCTTTAAACCTCAGTTTCCTCATCTGTAAACTGGGGGAAATATTTCATAGAGTTGTATGGAGTATCAAATGAGATGGGATATGTTAAGCACCTTGCAAGCCTTAGAGCACTATATAAATGTCAATTTATTATTACTGTTATTATTATTATCCCCTTTAGTTAACATGAATTCATCAGACTAGGTTCCTGTTTTCTTGTTGACAATACTCTTTGCCTAAACTTCTAGTTTCGATTTCTAATCTATGTTGCTTGACTTTCCAAACTCTTGACATTTGCTTGACTGCCTAGAGATAGGACCATGTCATTCCTCTACTCAATAACCTCCAGGCTCCTTATCACCTCCAGACCCAAATAGAAAATCTTTTGGCATTCAAAGGCCTTCAGAATCTGCCCCTCCCCTGCCTCTCCAGTGTTCTTACACCTTGCATTGGCTCAATGCTCACCCACTCCTCATGGATGGTCCTGTGACAACAGCCTCCTTGCTATTCCTCAGATTCTATTTTGGAGCATCTGGGTTATATGGGGTATTTAGGGAGGACTACCACCTCTTATGTGAGGGTTTGTTCATCCACCTTTGGTATCCACCTCTCATCCCACTCTCACCTGTGGCTCCAAGAAGCTATAGCATGAGTACCAGCCTCATCCCAGTAAAACCATCTCAGCAGACAGGCTAAACAAGGTTGAGGGTAACAGACAGGCCTCAAACCCATCAGTGAGTTAGGAGGATGTCTATCCTAAGCATGTGAATGCTTCCTCTGGTGGAATGGGCAGATGAGAATAATCTGTTCCAACGGGCACGAAGGCAGCTGAAGCAGGTGCGCAGAAGAACTCAGAGTTTGGTCAGACATCTAAGACATTGAGGTCATCCATTACATCCTGCACCATCACCAGTTGTCCTGACTTTTGTCTTGTCACTGGACTTTAATGACTCTGGAAGTGAGAGTAAGGCTAATGACTTTACGCAACTCTGCCTCCCTTAAATCTAATTCACATACAAATCAAGCATCACTCCTTGGTGTAATCACATGGTCCTCTTCAGAAACAATGGACAAACAGCAACAACAACCTTATAGCATCTTCACTGACTGTTGCTCTTGCCTGGAATGCTCTCCCTCTTCTTCTCTGTCTCCTGGCTTCCCTGACTTCCTTCAAGTCCCAGCTAAAATTCCACAGTCTACAGGAAGCCTTTCTGAATAGCCCCTTAATGCTCATGCCTTCCCTCTGTCACCCTGCATAACTTGTTTATATGTAGTTATGTGTACATTGTCTCCCCTGTTAGATGGTGAGCTCCTTGAGAGCAGGGACTATTTTTTTGCCTGTCTTGGGATCTGAGGTATTTAGTGCAGTGCCTGGTATACAGTAGGTGCTTAACAAATGTCCACTGACTGGCTAGTTTCTTCCTATTCCATCTTATTTCTTATGATTTCTTTGAAAGTGACCAATGGTCCATTTAATTTAAGAAACCTGCCAGACTTTCTCTGGCTTAGCTTTACAGGACGAAGCTAATCCCTCCTGTAGATTCCTCCCAACCTTTCATATTTTGTCATCCCTCAAATATCTGTCTGACATTAGCTCTGGGTCAACTAAATGGAAACCAATTCAATTTAACATGTATTTACTAAGTACATACTATGTATCCAAGACTGTATGCCATGTTAAGGATTCAAAGAAAAATAAAATAAAATGGTGTCTTCTTTCAAGGAGGTTGAGAACAAGTATCCTTAATGTTACCTAGGCACTACAATTCTCTGTAAGAAAGGAAATCATGCTATTATTTTAATAGAGTACATTTTTACAGAAAAATCCAAGTCAAGTACTGTTCTCTCTAGCTGTAGCTCTGGGGTTCATAAGAGAGTTGGGTACTTTAAAGGTGGGACACATTCAAAAGGCAGATGGTTCGTAGTGAGCGGTTGAAAGAACAAAATATCCCTAAGACCATGGAAATTCCACAGAGATCAGTTGCTGAGCCCCACTGACTCCCCATGTTCTCTTGACTTGACTGCTGAATGAATAGCTTTCAACCATGCTCTCTGGACCTTTCTTTACAAGTAGGGGCTGATCTCCCAAGCATAAACTTGCATCTCATAAATCAGCTATTTATTCCTCTCCCTTCCCCCATTAAATAGAGCCCAATCAAGTCATGAGCCATACCTGGATTGTGCAACAACAACAACACTATATAGAGCTTACTATGTGCCAGACACCGTGTTAGGTATTTTATATTTATTATTTCATGTGAGCCGGAGAAAAACCTTGAGAAGCAAATGATATTGTTATCCTCATTTTATTGATGAGAAAACAGAGGCTAAGTGACTTGTCCAGGGTCACACAGCTAGTAAGTGTCTGAGGCTACATTTAGACTGTCTACCTATTACACCTCACCGTTTCACTCCTCAGTTACTCATTATTCCCAGTGATTTAATAGACAGCATGATATAGTAGTAAAATCAGTGGGCCTGGAGTCAGGAGACCTGGGTTCAAATGTCACCTCTCTCATCATTCATCCACTGCCCAATCCTGGGTAAGTCACTTCACTCTCTCGATTGTAGCCTCTCATCTCTAAAATGGTCTTAACGTCTTTAGCTCCTTGCTCAAACCTCTGAGGATCAAAAGAGGTAGTGAACATGAAGAGTTTGGTAAACTTGAAAGCATTGTATAAAATGTCAGTTATTATTATTATTAGAGATAGCCTTGTCACACAGGCTGCCCTTCAGAGCCCAAAGAATTTCCACTTACTTGGCAGAAGCTACTGAAATTGTAAATATAGTGCCTAAGAGGAGAGCCTTAAGGTGGTAAGGAGAATGAGTTTGGGGGAGGAGGGAGGAGGACAAGGAGAAGACAGGGGAGGAGAGGGGAGGGGAGGGCAAGGGGAAAGAAAGAGAGAGAAAGCTAGAAAGAGGAGGGGAAAGAGAAGGGAAAAGAGGGAGGAGAGAACAGGGAAGGAAAGAAGAAGAGGAAAGAGAGGAGAGGGGAAAAGGAGAGCGAAAAGAGGAGAGGAGAGGAGGGGAGGGAAGGAGAGAAATAGGGGAGAGAGGAATAGGAGTGGAGGAGGGAGAGGGAAGTAGAGGAGGGGAAAGAGAGCAGAGGACAGGAGGGGAGAAGAATGAGGAGGGGAAGAGAGGAATGGGGAGGGAAAGGGAGGGGACAGCAAGGGAAAAGATGAAGAAAACTAAGAAGAAAGGAAGGAGAAGGGAAAGGAGGAAGAAGAAAGCAGGGAAGGAAAGAAGAGGGAAGAGATGGGAGGGAAAGGAGAGAGAGGAGAGACGAGGGAAGGGAGGAGAAAGGAGGTGAGGGAAGGAAGAGAAAAGTAATCAAACTTAAAGATAGAGCTTGGGAGGAAGAAAGTGACAAAGAAAAAAGATAAAGAAGAGAAGAGACCCTATGCTTCAGAGACACTCTTCATCTCTTCCCCCAAGAACAATAAACAACAAAATTTACACTATTTAAGCTTTTAACTGAATGGTAGTTATTTTCTGCTGGAGCTCCCTAGGTCCCAAAGACCTGTGACATGTAATTATTCTCATCTTTGTAACTAAGATCCCCTAGGGAGTACAAGAGGAGGCAACTGACTTACTGAAGGGGATATCCCTGCTCCGAACTCCTGGAAATGGGGAAACAGGCTTAGCAAAGCTGGCTTAATTACTCAGTTTTATTCTACTTTCCCCATTGATCCTACCCTGCTGCAGAAATCTAACGGGGCCAGCTTACAGTGTTGGCAGGGTCCCCAATGAAACTGGGCTTGCTTCTTGCTTTGCTGCAGGCAACGGGAAGCTCACCGGGGAAATGAGAAGACCAGGAGGCATCACACTTGTCATGGCACGGCAAGCTACCCAAAGTACCCATTTTCCTATTTCAGATCATTTCCAAGAGTTTCTGCGGGCCAGCCGGCTATTCTAAGTTAGGGTCAGGCCCCATATGGGAGCTGAGAAAAAGAAAAGAGAAGACATTTATTTGGACCTGAGGACAGTTGTCCTTAGGATATAACAATACATTATTATTAATATTAATTTCATAGTATTAATAACAATCCCTCACATTTCTGCAATACCTGCCTTTAAATCTTCAAGAGGAAGGAAATAAGTATTTTTATTCAAAGTTTACTCTATATCAGGCAGGAGCTGTGTTAAACTTTGAGGATACAAATATAAACAAAAAATATTTCCTTCCCTCTAGAAGCTTACATTTCAATGGGGGAAAATAACACACAAAGGGGAGCTGAAAATAGGAGAGTTGAAGAGAACAGAAATAGATAAAAACAGTTTTTAATTCATGATTTTATTTAATCTTTATACTTGGGTTCAAATCTTGCCTCTGATGTTTACTGCCTATGTCCTCAGGTGGGTCACTAAAACTCTCTGGGCCTCAATTTCTTCATCTATAAAATAAAGCTATTTGACAAGATGGGCAATGAGCTCCTTTCAGCTTGAGACCTATGAATCTATAACAACCCTAACAAGGTTGCACAGGAGAGAATTACCATGTCTCTTTTACAGCTGCAGAAACTGAGGTTTGGGTGGTTCAGTGACTTACCTTAGGTCACTAAGAAAGATAGTCACAGTTTAAAAGTTAGGGCTCCAGACTTTCAACTCAACACCCTTTTCTGTCATCAGGGCCACCATCCTAGGGGGAAAGTGCCAGACTCAGAGCTTGATGGGACCTCAGATGTCATCCATCCTTCTTTATACCTGTCTAGAGGAATCCCAGATGATCATCAGCACCATTACTTGAATGTCCCATGGCAGAGAGATTGTGACCTTATGAAATACCTTTACCACAGTAGGGCAGTTCTATTTCTTAGAAAGGTCTTTCTTAAATTGAGCAAAAATTATTTGTACCCAATAATTCTGGTTCTGTCCTCTAAACCCCACATGTAATAAGTAAAATCCCTCTTCTATATGGAAGCCCTTTAAAAATTTAAGGTATCTATCATTGCTCACCATCCCATCCCAACTTGTCTAAATAGCTGCAGCTTCTTGCAGAGTTTCTGTGATGACATGACTCTGAATCTTCTCCTTATTCTGGTCCTTGTTGTTGCTCAGTCAGGTCAGTTGCATCTGACTCTTCATGACTCCATTTGGGTTTTTCTTGGCAAAAATACTGGAGTGGTTTTCCATTTCTTTCTTCAGCTCATTTACAGAGGAAGAAACTGAGGCAAACAGGGTTAAGTGACTTGTCCAGGGTCACACAGCTAGTGTCTGAGGCCATACTTGAATTCAAAAAGATGAGTCTTCCTGACTCCAGGCCCAGCACTCCAGCCACTGTGCCACCCTGGTCACTCTCCTATAAATGCACTCCAATTTCCCAATCTTCTTAAAGTGTAGTCTCTAAAACTAAACCTAACTCCAAGTTTGGTTTGTCAAAGACAGAAAACAGCTCTGTAACATCCCCTTTTCTGGTCACTCACCTTCTTTCATTTGCCATAGTATTGATTCATATTGAGCCTATAATCAACTAAGAACCCTGTGATCTTCTTCACATATACTGTTGCTCTCTTGTCATATTTCCCCAATCCTATTCCTGTGCAGTTAACATTGCTGGTTTGTTTTCTAACCCTAAAGTGTAGGACTTTGAAATTCTATCCTTTGATAGCTGGTGGACAAAAAAAAAGGAAAGAAAAGAAAAGAAAAAAACAAATGAAGAGTCCAATCTCTTTGGAATGAGAGCAGAAGAGGGAGGTATTGGGGCTGGGGTGATAAAGGTCATAAACATTTATAAGTGTGCATAGATTGATTAATTTCTGAAACCAGACTAATATGAGACATAATTTGTTGCTGAAAAATAGCAAGTTCAAAAAAGAAAGAAAGAAAAGAACACAAACCAAGCTATTATCCTAATAGGACCTTGCTGGACTTTAAATTAACCAAGTATGTCTGGTTTCCAGAGGTAAACTTTCATTGGCTGGCAATAAGAATTTCTGTTGCAGGCAAATCCTGCTGTGAAGAAATAAAATGTCTCACATTTCCTGAATTCCAAGAGTAAAATTTGTCCGTCATTCAAACATGGTGTGGTAGAATGGTATGGAAACTGGAGGTAAAGAGATGCAGAAAGAGGTGTCAGAGAACATGGTGAAATGTCAGGGGCAGAGTCCACATGCAGAAAAATAGGGAAGGCTGTCTTGGGCATGTTGCTACCTTCCATTTTTATGCTAGATGCATTATTATTTTTTTTTTTTGGTACAGAAACTTTTTCAGTTTCAAGTAATCAAAATTGTCTATTCTATCTTTTATAATTGCTTCAATTTCTTGTTCGGTTAAGAACACACTTATCCATACCTATGAGAGATATATGACCTGTTTCTCTTTTAATTTTTAATGGTATGATCTTTAATATTAAAGTCATATATCCATTTAGAATGTATTAAGGAATATGATGTGAGTTGTTGGTCTAAGTCTAATTTCTGCCAGACTGGTTTAGTTTTTCCAGCAGTTAAAATCAAATTAAAAGGTTTTTTTGGTTGTTTTCATTTTTTTTCCCCTGGTTAGCACATGTTGTTTTTTTTTTTTTTACTTCATCAAACACTGGGTTTAGAGTTCTGTTGTTTCTGAATCTCTCTTGTCTAGTCTGTTCCATTGAATTAACTCTCTCTCTCTCTCTCTCTCTCTCTCTCTCTCTTTCTCTCTCTCTCTCTCTCTCTCCTCTTCTCCTTCTCTCTCTCTATTTCCTTTAATATTCTAGATCTTTTGTTTTTCCAAATAAATTTTGTTATTATTTTATCAAGTTCTATATAGTATTCCCTTGATAATTTACATGGTATATCATTAAAAATATAAATTAATTTTGGTAGTATTGTCATTTTTATCATATTGGTATAGCCTAGGCATAAGTACTGAATATTCCTCTAGCTATTTAAGTTTTTCTTTATTTCTTTAAGAAACACTTTGTAATTGAACCTATATAAGTTTTTGGTTCTTTGGTAGGTTAATCCCCAGATATTTTATGCATTTTTATAGTTATTTAGAGTGGAATTTCCCTTTCTATTATTGCTTCTTGTTTTTGTTATTATTATATAGAACTGCTATTGATTTTTGAATATTTATTTTGTAACCTGATACTTTGTGGAAGATATTAATTATCTCAATTAGTGTCTTTGGTGATTCTCTAGGATTTACCAAGTAAACTATCAGCAAATAGGGATAGTTTTATCTTCTCTAGCGAGCTTTATACCTTTAATTTCTTTACCTTGTCTGATTGTTGTTACTAGTATTTCCAGAATTATATCAAATAGTAGTGGAAAGAGAGGGCATTCTTACTTCACTCCTGTATTTGGAAAAGATTCTAGTGTATTCTTATTGTATATGTTACTTGCTTTTGGTGTTAGATGGTTTTTATTATATTAAAAAAGGTCCCTCTATGCCTATATTTTGTAAGGTTTTCAGATTTAAAAAGTGTTGTACTTTGTCCAAGACTTTCTCTGCATCTACAAAAACAATCATGTTGTTTTGGATGTTTTGGTTTTTAATATGATTAATTATATTGATTTTTTTACTAATGTTGAATCATCCTTTCATACATGATATAAATCCCACTTGATCATAATGAATGATTTCTTGGATAAATTGTTGTAGTCTTTTTAGCAAGATTTTGTTTAAAATTTTTGAGTCAATGTTCATTAATGATATTGGCCTATAACTTTTTTCCCCATGTTTTCTTTTTCCATGGTTTATATATTAAGACCCTATTTGTCTCATAAAAGAGTTCTGGTGGAGTGCTTACTTTCTTAATTTTTGAAAATTATTTTTTGAATATAGGTACCAACTATTCTTTAAATGTTTGATAGAATTCTTCTATGAATTCAGAAGGACCAGAAGGTATCCTTCCTGTCCCTCACCCCACAGTAGTTCCTTTACAACTAGCTCTATTTCCTTTTCTGAGATTGGGTTATATAAGATCTCTATCTGGTCTTCTTTTAGTTAGGTTATTTTTTTATTTTTGAAGCTATTGCTCTATTCCTTTTGTGTTCTCAGTTTGGTTGGCATGTAACTATGCATAATATGTTCTGATTTTTTTTATTTCTTCTGGTTTTGCTGCAATTTCACCTTACTCATTTGCAATTTTATTGATTTGATGTTCTGCTGTCTTCTTTTTAATCAGATTAGCTAAAAGTTTATCAATTTTATTAGTCTTTTCAAAGAACCAGCTTTTAGTTTTATTTACCATTTCTTTACAATTTATCTATTTTCTCCTTTAATTTTTAATATCTCTTCTTTTGTGCTTATTTTAGGTTTCTTTATTTGTTGGCTTTCTAATATGTGTTAAATTAATATTCAATTTATTAATCTTTTCTTTCTCTATTTTGTTAATGTATGTTTGTAATGATATGATTTTCCCTCTGAGAATGGCTTTGGCTGCATTTCAGAAATTTTGGTATGTTGTTTCATCATTGCCATTTTCTTTTACATAGTTACCAATTGTTTCTATGATTTGTTCTTTGACACATTCGTTTTTTAAGATTTCATTGCTAAGTGTGCATTTGGGTCTTTATCTTTTATTGGTGGTCCCCGAACCAATTACTATTTTTATTTTGTTATGGTTTGTAGAGGATATATTAACTATTTCTACCTTTTTTACATCTGTTTGTAATATCTCTGTACTCTGGTGCTTGGACAGTTTTTGTAAAAGTTGCATATAGTGCTAAGAAATATGTATATTCTTTTGTTACCCCATTTAGAAAATGTCTTTCAACAAGCAATTTGTTTCTCAAGCAATTTGTTCAGTTCCATGCTTTCCTTTTTGTTTCTTTCTGCTAGACTTATCCAAAACTAAGAGAGGAATATTTTAGTCTCCTGTCACTATTTGTTACTATTTATGTCTTCTTAACGCAGATACTGTTTCCTCTGTAGATTTGGACGCTAAGGCATGGGGAGCATATAAGTTTATTGCCAATATTGGTTTATTGTCTGTGGTTCCTTTCAATATAATATAGTTTCCTTGTTTGTCCCTTTTTATTTCTTGAATGTTTGTTTTTGCATTGTCAAATAGCATGCTTGCAACTCCTCCATTTTTGGAATCTCTTTATGCATAGTAATGTATGTGTCTTTTTTTCCCCTATCCCTTCACTTTTATTTTGTGTATGTCTTTGTGTTTTATATGTATTTCTTTAAAGCTATAGATTGAAGGGTTTTGTTTTCTTATCCAATCTGTCACTCTTTGTTGTCTTAATACTTCAACCAACAACATCGATGGGTCAGATAACCTGGTGCTCATTACACATTACGTGCCTTGCCCAATTATCTCTGAGAAGCCTGATATTGCCAGCTACCTACTAGCTGTATGTATACTCAGGAACATGCTGACTATCTATTGATATGCTGCTCTCCCAGTCATTTTTGCCCCATTCTTACCCCTTATTCTAGATTTTGAGTCTATCATTTAACCAGATGAATGTGTTCATAAGACCTCCCACTCTGCCTTTAAGCCATGAGCACATGGTAGACAAACCACACGTCTTACTTTGCTGCTCCTAAGCCTGCATTCTGCAACCATCTCTTTTGTTTGTTCTTTCTTGATTTTAGTTAAACAAATATCCATCCCAAGCTACGCATTTTCAAGCTTAGGGGAGACCTTGTTAGTTAAATAAGTTAGAAGGCCCTGAGTCATTTGGTCAGAGGTAACTGGTAGAAGAAGAGGAGTTTTTAAAAGCTACTATGGTACTCTTGAAGAGGACAGTGACCGATAAGAGGCTGGCCACAAGCCTGGATCTTTTTGCCCAAAGACGTAGACCAGGTGTTATATAAACAGTGCGGAACTAAAGAAATGTATTAATGCCTATTCAGCAATCTCCAAAAAAAACACTTTTTGTTCTGATGAAGATTAAGTATTAACTTTCAAAGAGATTAAGACCGTGGTTATGTTGCTACTGAGTCCTGTTTTAAGTCTTTCTGTCAATCTGTGAGCTTTTTGCATTTCTTAGCATTTCTATTATTTGGTAGTGGGGAGAACCTATCAAACTGAAGATTTACAATGTACACTGAGCACCATTTTTACTTCTCCTCCCTCCAATTAAGGCTATCCTAGACCCAGATATTAATATCAACCTCAGTTGTAAGTGACTCTTTCCCCTGGTGGCATTGGTGCAAAGGACTTAAACCAAAGGGTATGAGAAGGAAGCCTAGACCGCATCTCACTAGCAGCCAGGATCCCCCAAGTTTGAACCTAGTATAGATCATGTACATTTAGACCATGTGTCTAAATCAGAAGAATACCCTGGGGAGGGGGAAAGAGTAAGTGTAGTGCCCCAGTCACTTATGCCCAGGAACAGTCCCTTAATTAGATAGATATATAGATAAGCATGACGATAAGGATAGGGACTTGACCTATGATGTTTTTGGCAAAGAGAATCCAAGTAAAGAAACTCCCTTGGCCAATGCAGATTAGTACTTTCTCTGTGTCCTTCTAATCTTAGAGAGTTATCTGAAGCACTAATTGGTTAACTAACTTTTCCAGGGTGACAGAGCCAAGATGTACTGATGCAGAAGCTGACCCCAGGTTTTCTTAGCTTTGAGACCAGCTCTCTATGCTATATAATATGCTGCATCTAAGAAATACATACATACATGTGTATAAACATATATAAAATTACAGAGTTAGCTTTTGAAGAAATAGCACGGGGGCAGCTAGGTGGTGCAGTAGATAAAGTTCCAGTCTTGGAGTCAGGAGGACCTAAGTTCAAATATGGCCTCAGACACTTGACACTTACTAGCTGTGTGACCCTGGGCAAGTCACTTAACCCCAATTGCCTCACCAAAAAAACAAAAGAAAAAAAAAGAAGAGAAAAAAGAAATAGCACATACAAATATATTCATTAATATCATTCCATTAATATAGAATAATTCCATTATTATCAGCTATTATCATTTTCATTTAGCCTTACTTTGATCCTCAAACTTGATTAGAACCACCTTTCTAACTCACCCAAAGTCTTTTATCTGAGAATTTCTACCCCTATTAGAGAGTCAGTTAAACTTTTAGACAGTTTAATGTCGAAACAACTTCCCAGCAATTTACCTTTAACTGAGAGCAGCATGTCTCCACCTCTGCCACATCGAGACATAATGAAGGAAGTCATAAAGCTTCTGGCCTGTTGAAAACCCTTGTGAAAGTTTTCTTCCAACTATAAGAAAGTAATCCTCCACCCTCTCTTTAAAAGACAAGAAAAGCACCTTAACTCCCCAAAAGTTTTCTAGCTTTCTGTAATTTACATGTGATAGTTTCCCTTAGAAGTGAAAGTTGCCCCCAGGAATAGGTACTTTTTTTTTTTCAAAATGCTTTGAACATACATTTTTATCTTAAAGGAAGAGCATTTTCTAGAAATGACTTCTAAAAGCTTGTGTCTTTTCTGAAACATATACTTCTAAGGCAACAATTTAAATGTAATATTGACTATACAAAATATTTAACACAGTTTTAAAGTAGTTTCACAGCATTCACTCTGTTTAAAAAATGCCCATCCTAATCCTTGTCATTATCATATCATATATCCCTTTTGGTGTCCTGATACACAAGATAAGATAAGAAAGGCATTAATAGCCTTAGAGCCAGGAAGACCTATGTTCAATACCCATCTCTGAGTCATACTGCTGCTGTAGGCCTGGGAAAGTTATTGAACCTCTCACTGCTCTAGACAACTTTCTAAGACCACAAGGTACAGAGAAGACACTGACCTTCACAGATAGAAGGAGTTTCCTAATCTGGAAGTTCTATGTACCAATGAATTTACAGGCCCACTCCCTATCTCATGCATAAGATATAATGGCACACTAGAGAAGAGCTTTCTATTTTCTGCTCAGTTCAAGAGAAACTCCACAATGTAAACGTGTAAATGTGTAAATAATTAAACATTTTTAAAAAGTCACTGGGATGCTGGGACTCAGGAAACAATTTCAGGACTCAAAGCACTAGTAGAATGTTCCAGGCCCCTACCCAGCCCCAGCACTCATTTCCTCTGCATTCCTAATCTTTCCAGGGATCAGCGACTGAACAAATAGCCCTCATTCATACCACACAGAATGAAAAAAAAAATCTAACAGTGAGTTAGAAGGGACTTCAGAAGCCATAATTTCATATCACAGACAAGTGGTCATCTAATCTCTATTTTTTTTAAATTTATTTTATTTTTAATTAATGGAATAAAACAAGAATTTCCATAACATAGTATAATAAAAAAGATGGTTGCACAGGAAATTGCAAATCTATTACGTACAACTTATTTCCTTTTAAATATATAATAAAGTTATCATGTAAATTTCTTTTTTTCTTTTTTTCCCCTTTATTTTCTTCCTTCCCCTACACCAGCCTAGAGATGGCTACCATTAGATATGAATAGGTGTGTGTGTGTATATGTATATATATGTGTGTGTATGTGTGTGTGTATGTATATATATATGTGTGTATATATATACACATATATATATACATACACACACCCCCATATACCCATATATATTTATATATGTATATTTATATTTATATATCTGTATATCTATATGTGTGTATAGGTATATATACACATACATATGTATGTATGTATGTATACACACACATATATATGTAAAATTATTCTATACATATTTTTATTTATCAGTTCTTTCTCTGGATGCAGATACTTTCTTTTTTCATATGGCTAAGTCTCTACTTAAAGCCTTCTAGTGAGAGGGGATCCACTCCCTCCTGGGCCTATTCTCCTTCTGGACAATGCAGTTTATTAAGACTTTTTTTCCCCTTACATTATCCCCACTTACATCAATCCAATGCCTTTTCCCCCCAACTTTAGTTCATTGCTCCTAATTCTGCACTCTGAAGCCAATCACAAAAATTCTAATACTTCTTTCATATTGACAAACAAGCTTGAATATTGGTCCTATGTCCTCTCTAAGATACAGTTCCTTCGATCTGTCCTTATATGGCATCTACTGCAGTCCTTTCACCATTCTGCTCACACTTTTCTGGCTATACTTTGCATCATCTGGGTCCCTTCCAAAAATATAGAGCACCAAGCTAAACATCACCCTAGAGATGTGGCCAGGGAAAAGTGGAGCAGAACTAGGAGCTTTCTTGTTCTGAATACTGTGTCCTCCTAAACAAAGTCAAGGAGAGTTGTAGCTTTTGTGGTTGCTGTCGTCTCATATTGAACTTGCAGTCCATTAAAAACCCCAATGCTTTTCATGAGGACTATTATCTAGCTATTCTTCCCCCACCCTGTACCTATGATCTTTCCTTGTTTATAACTCAAGTCTTATAGTTAGGCCAACTACACTTCATCTTATTTGAGTCAGTCTGTCTTGGAGATCTTTGTGGATTCTGGCTCTGCCACTAACATGTTTTTGTTGTTACTATTTTTATAATTATTATCACCCACTAATGATAATTTGGGCAGCTAGGTGGAGCATTGAATAAAGAGCTGGCCCAGAGTCAGTAAGACTCATCTTCCTGTTCAAATCCAGCCTCAGACATTTACTAGTTGTGTGACTTGGGAAAGTCATTTAAACCAGTTTGCCTCTGTTTCTTCATCTGTAAAATGAGCTGGAGAAGGAAATGGCAAACCGCTCCAGTATCTCTGCCAAGAAAACGCCAAATGGGGTCACGAAGGGTCAGAACAACAACTGAACAACAAACAACAGCATTAATAATAATATCTAAAATGTATATAGCAATTTAAAATTTGCAAAGACTTTTTAAAAATATTATCTCATTTTATCTTCACAAGAACCTGGGAGATAGGTGCCATCATTACCTCTATTTTACAAACAAGGGAACTGAGGAAGGCAGAGTTTAAGTGATCTGCCCCTGGTCACATATCTAGTGAGTATCTGACACTGGATTTGAACTTACTTCTTTCTGATTCAGGTGTAGCGCTTTGTCTTCTACACCCCCTGGGTATCAGCAGTACATTGGATGAGCATACCTTCTTTAGCTTTATCTAAGTAATTGGTAAAATTGTTGAGCAGGATCCGGTCAAGGACAGCTCTGTGGACCCTCTACTAAAGACCACTCTATGTTGACATTGATCCAGTCACTACTCTTTAAGACCAGGACAAACTGTTCCAAATATACTAAACTGTATTATAGGTTAGTGCATACCTTTCCATCTTATTCCATATGGCAAAGATAGCATGGATTACACATGAGGACCTACTGGTACCTTTAGGTAGCTCTCTCTCTCTCCTCTTCAGAACTATTTCTGCTTATGTATACAGAATTTCATACTGGAAGACTCCCTTCCCTCTTCAGCAGACTTCTCTTTCAATTTATTAGGCCTCTTGTCTTTTGTCTATAATTTCTCTGAATGCTCTGAAATGTGATCCTTCTAAAATCTAGGGCACATATCAAATGACCCCAGCTTCCCTTTCTATCATGACCTCTGTGACGGAGTGGTTATTTGTCCCCAATGTTCCTAGCATTTCTACTTCAACAAGTAGTGGTCTTTGTTGCTTACCAGTTCCCCCTTGTCACTTCCCCTATCTTTTGAAGGATGAAATCATTACTTACTTCACTATTTCAATGAATCTACACTGTCATTGATGTGGGTGCTACCTTCAACAGTGCAGATCAATCTGTCCATGCCTTCTCACCCTGTGCAATCTTCATCCATGTCCTTTCATAAATCACTCAGAGGGGACATTTTTAGTGTGATGGAGGGTTTCTTCAAAATCTTATAACATTTAAATATGCTATACTTAACTATTATTAAATACCATTCAAATAATTATCATTACTCAAATTAATTATAATCAAATAATAGTTCCCTCTGACTGGCACATACTCTTGATAAGTAATTATTCACAATACTCTTGGCTTCTTTGTGCACCCACACCCCCAAAACTGTGGCCAAGTTCCTCACAGTATGCTTCTCTCACAATGAAGCTTCTCTGGGGACAAGAATATTCTAATCATCTAAGTTGAACCTAAACGTTTTGCAGCAGCTAGAAACTGGCAAGAAGATGCTGGCCTACATTGGTAGAGGGAGTTTCATCTGGCCTAGGACTTCTCCAGATCTATGAAATGAGGCTACTCAGGGTTGTTGGGTGAGGGTTCCATCTCAGTACCTTCCCTCTAAGATTATCTCGAATTTATCTTGTCTTTATCCTATTGTACATAGTTGTTTGCATGTTGTCTGCCCCATTAGGATGGGAGTTCCTTGAGTGAAGGAACTATTGGGTTTTTCCCCTTTTCTTTATATCCCCAATACTCAACACAGTGCCTGGCACATAGAAGGCACTTAATAATGCTAGTTGTCTGATCGATTGGTTAATTGATTCAATTCAATAAGCATATAAGGGTCTATCAACCAATCAGCAAATATTTGTTGGGTACCTACCAGCACCAGGCATTGTTCAAGGTGTTGGGGACCCAAAGAAAAGAAACCCCACCACCACCAAGAATCTCTGTCCTCAAAGAGTTTCTATTCTATTAAGCAAAGACCATTTACACATGCAGCAGACACATGTATAGCCAGGCCCACAAACATGGCAAGAAAGAAAGCTGATCTGAAGGAGAATAGATAAGATTTCAAAGGGGAAATACCTGGAGTGTACAGCAGAGAGGGTAACAAACGACTGGGAATTAGGGAGGTGCTGATGGACAGCATCCCCTCATAAGGAGGCAATAAGAACTTAAAAGTTTCTTTGTTTCATGCATAAGGGACAATTTTGTCCTGGCGATGTGGTATCTCGTAGGATTTCCATCCTCATCTTCACCACTCCTATACACACACACATACACACACACATATATGAAACTGCCCAGCACACAGCACAGGGTCCAAGATGCTCATTCAGACCTGTGGATTATACCAGCTACTATTGGCAGTGTATAGGGAGAAAGGGAGACAAGGGGAGGTCAGTCAGTCAAAAAGCATTTATTAAGCATTCTCTCTGTGCCAAGTACTATGCTAAGCGCTGAATCAGTACTTACTAGACCAGAACCAGGCCTAGTGAAATGTATTCTTGCTCTATATTCTAGAACCGTCTACTTTAAGCTAAGTAAACCTATTCGTTTATATTCCTTGCTTGTGCCAGGTCAATCATTTACTTCATGCTGATATCCGGGCTTTGGAAGGCTTCCTGAGCCTCCTAGCATAACCTATATAATAAAAAAAAAAAGTAATTTTCTGTGCTGGAGAGGGAACTAGCACCTGGCAGGAATAGAGCTTCCAATTGCTTCATTCACATAAGAGATGGTACTTCAGATGAACTTTAAAGGCAGCTAGGGATTCCATGAAGTGGAGGTCCTCTGAGCCCAGAATACTAACCTTTATCACCTCATGATCACCTTCATCACCTCCAGCTCCTAGCTTCCTTTGTGACTAAGTTCAAATTCCATCTTCTGCAGGAGGTCTTTCCTAAGTCTCCTCCTACCCCATCTATATCCAAATGGAAAGTAACATTACTTTCCATTTAGTTGAAGATATCATATGTGTATATGATTATTTGCATAAATAAGGAGCATGTTTTTGCTTTTCTTTGTGTAAGGGGAGGAGGGGAAGGATTTTGTTTTAGACATGTTAAGATTGAGATTATATATAAGATATCTAATGGAAAATATTCATTAGAAAGTTGAAAATACAGAACTGAAGCTCAGGAGACACTAGGATTGGATATGTAAATTTGGGAATTATATGAACATAGACAAAAATTTAACCCATAGTAGTTAAAAAGATCAATGATAGAGAGGATAGAAGAGTATGTGTATGCATGCATACATATATAGATATTCTTTATATATAAATGTATATTATAAATACATAAATATAAATATATAACATAAATATATAAATGTATATATAAATATTTATGTATATATATACACATACATGTATATGTATACAGAGAGAGAGAGAGAAAAGAGGGCCTATGATAAAGCTTTGAAGTATACACATATTAAGGACAAGACAGGATGATGACCTAGAAAAGGGCACTGAAGAAGACTGGAATAGACAGATAGGATGGGAACAAGGAGAGAGCAATTTCATGGAACCCAAAGTATATCCAGGAAGATTGAGTAGTTAACAGTACAAGATGCTACAAAACTATCAAGAATGATTAAGACTGAGAAAAGATTATCCAATTTATCAATTAAGAGGTGATGGGTAACTTTGGAGAGAGCAGTTTGGGTCAATAAAGTCAGAAGTGAGATGATAAGAAGGAGAAGGGGAAAAAGAGACCATGAATATTGAAGGCTTTTTCTAGGAATTTGGGTACGAAAGGAAGGAGCTACAGGAGTACAGCTTGAAGGTCAAGTGAGTATTTCTTAAGAATGATGGAGATGTAGACATCTATAAGCAATAGGAAAGGGGTCAGGAGATAATGAGAGACTGAAGATTAGAGAGAAATGGTGAATGCAGGCACTATCTGCTGAAGAATATAGGAGGAAATGGGATCAAGAGGACAAGTAGAGAGATTGGCCTTGGTGAGAAGTGATGAGTTTTCACCAGAGACTGAGTTAATAGCTAACATTTATACAAACATACCTGAAATATTGCAGGTTCCATTCCAAACCACTACAATAAAGCTAGTCACATGATTTTTTGGCTTCCCAGTGCATATAAAAGTCATGCTTACACTATATTGTAGGCTATTAAATGTACAATAGTATTATGTCTAAAAAAAGTGTACATACCTTAATTAAAAAATACTTTGCTGCTAAAAATTGCTAACTCGCTTAACTGAGCTTTCAGTGAGTCATAATCTTTTTGCTGGGGGAGGGTCTTGCCTTGATACTGGTGGCTGCTGACTGATCAGGGCGGTGGCTGCCAAAGGTTTGGGTGACTGTAGCAATTTCTTAAAATAAGGCAATAATGAAGTTTGCCTCATTGATTGACTCTTCCTTTCACTTGAACACTTAGAGGCCATTGTAGGGTTATTAACTGATCTAATTTCAATATTGTTGTGTCTCAGGGAATAGGGAGGCCTGAAGCAAAGGAGAGAGCAGGAACAGGAATGGCAGTTGAGCAGAGCAATCAGAGCACACATTACAGTTATCAATTAATTTCTCCAACTTATATGAGCACTCCCAAGTAATTACAATAGTATCATCAAAGACCACTCATCACAGATCACCATAGCAGATATAACAACAATGAAAAAATTTGAAATATTGTGAGAATCACCAAAAGGTAACACAGAGACAAGATGTGAGCACATGCTGTTGGGGAAAATAGCACTGATAGATCTGCTCAATGCAAGGTTGTCACAAACCTTCCATTTATTAAAAGAAAAATGCAATATCTGTGAAGCATAATAAAGCAAAGCAAAATAAAATGAGGTACACCTATATAGTGCTTTAAAGTTTGCAAAGCACTTTCCAAATATTATCTCATTTCATCCACAACCATATAGGTAGGTGCTATTATTATCTTCATTTTACAGATATGGAAACTGAGACATAAGTTAGGTGACTTGCCCAGGTTCACACAGCTAGTCAGTGTATAAGGCCAAATCTAAACTCAAGTCTTCCTAACCTCCAGACTCAGGACTTTGTCCAATGAACCAATTACTTCCCGTGTAGACTAAAAGGAGGAAAGAATAGAGAATGATGATGAGGGGGGTTTCATTTTAGAGTAGGGGAAAAGAATAAGCTCACAGCAAATGCCACCATTTTTTTCCAGGAAAGTTTGAGGTAAGGCCCTATGCTGAGAGGGAAGAGGTATTTAGAAAAACAGTGCTAGGTTCTGGACATACCAAGATAAAAATGAAATCATTCTTGTCTTCAAGAAGCTTCTATTCTATTGAGGGGCTACAAATAAGAAAATACAAATTATTTACAAAGTAAACACTAAGCAAATTGGCAGGAGAGCTGGTTCAGGAAAAGTTTTTTTTTTTCAGTCAAAGACAAGGTTTATTAGAACATCCGTCATACTGGGCAGGCTCTTAAGGAGTCTGAATGTTAGTGAGCTATTAGCTAGATTATAAGAATCTGAGCAGTGGCTAGATTTTAAGAATCTGAGCACCTTAATGGAGACAAGATGGGCCTTATATACCAAAAGACTGTGGGAGGGATCTAGGAGTGGCCAAGTAATCTGCAGGGACTGTGAGGTAATAGAATGCCAGGGACCACATGGCCAAGGGAGAATGGAGCCTAGCTAGAATTAAGGACAGGAAGTGGCCTGGGGTCATAATGAGGTAAGACAATAGAGGGCTAGGCTAGGTTAAGGGTAACAGAGAATTGGGTGATTGGGTGTAGCCACAATGAAAGGCCAGTTGATGGGATTATAGCCTCGGGCTAACACCAGAGATTTGGCCATCTGGGAAAGTCCAGGGTTTTTCCTTTCTGGGGTCCAGATCCCAACCCCATAATTCCCCCCTCAAACAAATGGGACCCAAATTCTTTTGGGATAAGGGAAAAAAGGTCTTGGCTCCTGAAACTGCTTCTTGCTGGCAAGGGGCATAGAGCTGTCCCTGCCTCAAGGGGGTCCAAAAGAGGAGGTTGACTAGAACCAAACACAGGCTGCATCCAGGGACAATGGGGGGCATTGGCTGGTACCTGCTATTTGCTACCAACTCTAGGTGAATGGCTTGTAGTCTGGGAGACACAAATCTGACAGAAAAGACTGCAGGGCCCAGATATGACAGGATAAAACATCCTTAGCTCTGTTTGGATTCAGATAATTCAATTTTCCAACCATGCAGTATCAAATCCACCTTTGTAGCCAGTCAGGAATAGCCATGTGGGTGACATTCCTTTTCAAATGAACCTAATGGGGAAACTGAGCCAGGAGGAGCCCATCTTAGACTGAGGCTAAAATTGTCCTCTCAGCTTTTCCAGACGCTGACTTCTTTCCAGTATCGCATTCTCTCTGAATAGCTTGTGGCATTTCTCTCAGATGGTAGATTATTGATTATCAATGGATTATAATCCATCAGACAACTCAAAATAAAATTCCATGAGCTTTTACCTCAAACAGCAAGTTTCACTAATCATAGTTTAGGAAAAACTTTTCCAGGATTTACATCTCAAATTTAAATTTGTCCTGGTGTAAAAAGCCAATCATTAGAAATTATTTCTATATACTTGCAAATTCTCAACGAGACAAAACCCAAATAAGCTTTTTGGCAAGTTTACACATTAAAACAATAACCAACAATAGCCAAATTATTTTAGCGGTAACCAAATTATGAAAAGTTGCTTGACATAACTGATAACAAAAAGTTCACCAATTTGAAACTTGAAACAAACCCATTACCAATCAGGTGACTTCAGTTTTCTTAAATGCATTTCCAGTTACTTTACACAGAGAATCAACATCTCATCATTAACAGTTAAAACTACAACTTTAAAAAGAGCATGCTTACCCAAAGTTTGGAGGCTAGCTTTTACCTTGAGCAGGATGTGCTGAACCTGGGTGATGCTTCCAGGCAAAGGTGACCCAGAGCCCAGGTCCATTGCCAGTGGGGCCCATGCTGTAGCTGCTGCCCCTCCCCCCACCTTCCTTTCCCCAGGCAGGGGAGGGTGAAATCAAAGGTGAGGGGGGAAAGGGTGAAACTCTCTCTTCTCCTATGAGAGGGGTTAACAGATACCCTCTTGACTCAAGGGAAGGGAGTGACCAGGTTGTACAGAGTTTTAAAACATTCTTTAATGATTGATCACAAAACTTCCAAAATCTGCTAAGATGTTTTCAGCTGTTCTAACTTTTCCCTGCAACCTCCATGGAGGAGAATTCAGGGGTATAGAGGGAAGGAAGTAAGTAAGCCTCAGGGAACCAAAAAACAACTGCAGTTTTCCCCAATTCCCTAGTGCCAAGAGAATTGACAGAATTGGGCATACACTTCCGGGTAGGGTGTCCATCCTTGTCCTCTATGCTATGAAAGGTGTACCCAGGTCCATGGCCTCAAATCGAACCAGTGGACCAAGAGCCTGAGAGTGTCAAGCCAAGTGAGAGACAGCCTCATAACTGTCTGCCTGAAAAGCATCTCCAAGCCTTGGTGCTTGGAGAGCAACCCCAACTTCAGAATAAGAAAGCAGGGGTGGAGGGGGAGGCTTACATACCTTCCAGTCTTGGCTGGAGAAGAACTTGAGGTTAGGCAGTTTCTCTGTATGGGTCACCAAAATGTTGAGATTTAGGGGTGCTGGGACCCCAAAAGGTCCTGCCTGAAAGAATTCGACCCAAGCCTTGTTCCAGCCAAAGACAAGGTTTATTAGAACATCCATCATATTGGGCAGACTCTTAAGGAGTCTGAATGTTAGTGAGCTATTGGCTAGATTATAAGAATCTGAGCAGTGGCTAAATTTTAAGAATCTGAGCCTCAGGAAAAGTTTTAAGTAGAAGGTGGCACCTTGAAGGGACTTAGGTATTCAAAGAAATGACAATGAGTAGGGAGAGAATTCCAAGTGTGAGGGATAGTTTTTGAAAGGGTATAACAGTGGGAGATGGAATAACACGTCTAAGAAGCAGGAGGTGGGCCAGTTTGGAGCATAGAGTTTGTCAGGTGGAATAATGTTGGAACAAGTTAGACTGGAGCCAGATTGTCAAGGCTATGCATTGCCAACAGAAGAGTTTGGCTTTTATACAAGAGGCAAAAGTGAGCCATTGGCAGGAGATTGACATGGTCAGACCTATACTTTTGGAATATAAGTTATACAGCTGTATAGAAGAAGAATCAGAAAGGGGAAGTGCTGAAAATGGGGGGGGATCAAGTAGGTACTTCAATGGAATAAGTGAGAGGTGATGAGGGCCTGAAGAAGATGGGTCAACTAGATGTTGTGAAAGTGGAAGAGACAGAATTGGTATCTGATTATATGTGCCGTGTGAGGGGTGGTGAGGGACTCAGGAAGAACTGGGGCGGGCACAAGCTAACATTTTTTTTCATCTGTAAAATGAGGAGTTTGTAACATCTAAAATCCCTTCTGGTCTGAAATCAAGCATCCTATGATCTTATAACCCCTAAACTGAGAAGACAGGTTATTTGGAAGGATGGTGGTACCTTTGACAGAAGTAGGGAAATTAGGAAGAAGGGTGGCTTTAGGGAGGAGATATAAAAAATTCTATTTTGGATGGGCTGATTTAGAAATACTATGGTTCAATGGTGATCTCATCAGTTCCCATGTTTTTGCCTTTCTTTATATCCACAGTGCTTAGCAAAGTTCCTGGCATACAGTAAGTGTTTAATGAATTCTTGATGACTGACTGACCATGGGACATCCAGGTGGAGAGGTCCACTAGGCAGTTGGTGACAGTGGAATTGGAGTTAAGGAAAGAGATGAGGAAGGGATACTAAGGCCATGAAAGCTGAGGAGATCCCTTAGACTCAGTGACATAATTGTGATGAGTCCTGGGATATGTCTCTGCCTAGTCAGGGGAAAGTGGATGATTTTTCAGTGAAGATGACTGAGAAGAAGCAGTCAGACCAGAGAAACAGAAGAGAGCAGTGTGACTGAAGCTAGAAGAGAAGAGAGAATCCAGGAGGAGAGGGTGGTCAATAAGCCCCAAAATGAAAGAGATGTCAAAAAGGATGAGGACTGAAAAAGACCATCAGACTTGGCAGTTAAAAGATTGGTGACAACCTTGGAGAGAGAAGTTTGAGTCAAGTGGTGGGTTAAGAAGCTAGATTTCAAGGGATTGAGAGTTGAGTGGACGATGAATTGTAAATGACAAGCAGAGAATATTTTTTTCCTTTTTACTGCTTATTGTCATATCTTGTTTTACAACTTTTTTCATTTCTAAATATATCCCTCCACTTCTACACAGAGAATCACCCTTCATTAAAGAATAAAAAAGGAGGGAGGAGGGAAACCAATTCATTGGAACTAACTCACCCATCATTTGAGTCCATCAATATATGTACAAACATGCCTCTTTAAAGAAGAGAGAAGGGTATATTTTCTCATGTCCTCTTTGGGGCTAAGATTGTTCATTATTATTACATAGAATTCAGTTTTGATTTTTGTTGTTTTCATTTAAGTTGCAATTGTGTACATTGTTTTCCTGATTATATTTATTTCATTGTGCATCAGTTCATATAAGTCTTCCCCTGTTCCCTGGCATTCTTAACATTCATTATTTCCTTTGGTGCATTTCATTAATGTAGTATGATTTATTTAGGCATTTCCAAATCAATGAGTATCTACCTTGTTTCAAGTTTTTTGCTGTTATAAATATTTTATTATATTCAGTACCTTTCTGTCTTTGAGCTCCCTGCAGTATGTGTTAGGCAATGGGATATCTGGGTCAAGGATATGGACATTTTAGTCACTTTCTTAGCACAATTCTGAATTGCTTTCTAGAATGGTTGATCATTTGAAAGCTCAACTAACAATGCATTAGTGTGCCTGCCTTTCCACAGTCCTAACATTGCCTACTACCATCAGATGCCTTTTTAAAGAGTTTTGCAGGAAAAAGGAAGAAAGGTATCAGACAAGAGTTAAAGAGTTTGACTGTGTCAAGTAAAAGTTTCTCAAGTGAAAATGAGGACCTGTTTGAAGTCCATAGGAAGAGAACAGATGGATAAAGGGAGATGGAAGGTGGCTGAAGAAAGATATAGGAATGATGGAAAGGGCAAGCTATAAAAGGAATAAAATAGGATGGGATTAAGAGCCCAGATAAAGGGGCTAGACTTGGTAAGAATAAAACCACCTTTTCTCAAAAATTGGAACAAAGGAAAGGAAGGGAGGATGTGGAGGGACTTTAAGATATGGAAGTGCAAGGAGGAGAAAATGAATGGCAAATGGCCATCATTTTCTTGGTGAAGTAGGAGGCAAGGTCTATTTAAAAGGAGGGGTATGGGTGATATCCCCTCCTGGACCACTGCCTTGTCCTTATCATGGAGGAAAGGCTTGTGCAACTCAATGAAACTATGAGCTGTTATGGAGAGTTCTAACAAAAGTGATCCATGGGAGGAGGAAATGGAAAACCACTCCAGTTTCTTTGCCAAGAAAACCACACAGACAGTATTAAAGTGATAAAAGACATGACACCAGAAGATGAGCCCCTCAGGTCAGAAGGTGTCCAACATGCTACTGGGAAAGAGAGGAGGACAACTACAAGTAGCTCCAGTATTAATGAAGCAGCTGAATCAAAGTCAAAAGGAAGCTCAGCTGAGGATGTACCTGGTGACGAAAAGAAAGGCCAATGCTGTAAAGGTCAATATTACATAGGAACCTGGATTATAAGATCTATGAACCATAGCTAAGCTGGATGCGGTGAAACAAAAGTTGGAAAGATTAAACATTGACATATTGGGTGCCAGTGAAATTAGATGGACAGGAATGGGTGATTTTAATTTGGATGATCATTACATATACTGCTGTGGGCAAGAATCCCTTAGAAGAAATGGAGTAGCTTTTATAGTCAATGAAAGGATGAGAAAAGCAGTACTGGGTAAAATCTCAAAAATAGCAGAATGATATCTATTCACCTCTCTTTTTTAAACTACTACAGCTCTTTCTGTCTAAACCACTCACCTTAGCATCAAGCAAATACATGTATTGCTCTTTAATTGTTTCACATTTATTGTGACCCTGAGGTCAGAGAATGGGTTTTACATTTCTCAGTGCTCAATAAATAATTTGTGTAACACAAGAATCAAGATCTGGAGTATGCATCTGATCCAATAAAGACCTCCTTGGGTACTCTGATGAAACCAGTAAATTTTCACTAAATTTTTGCTGACTTCTTTTATTCTGTACAGAAATATAGCCACTTTGAAATCTTTTTAATGGTTTTAGTTTCTAAAAAGTAAAGCTGTTTGTATTTTAATATAAGGAATTAAAAATGCAACAATCTATGGAGGTGATTATTTCAACTTCAGTCATTTTATGAAGTTTAAACACACAGTTAGAAAACTAGCAAGCAAAATTGGAATGGTTGTTTATACAATGCACATGAGTCTTAGCATTGTCCAAAGCTAGAGAGAGAGTCCAACTGGATTTTCCTGAAGTACAGATTTGACCATCATGCCTTTAATCAATAAAATCCAATGGTTCCCAATGCCTCTAGGATTAGATATAAGCTCCTCAGTCTGGCTTTTAAAGTTCTTTACAACCTGGCCTCAGCCTACTTTTCCAATCTCCTTATACCTTACTACCCACCCTTCCCACACTCTATGGTATAATCAAACTGACATTGCTACTGTTCCTCACACACAGTAGCCTATCTCCCATCCTTTGAACTGGCTGTCCCCTGTCCCTGGAATTAAGTCAATCTTAACACTCCCTTCTTGGAATCCTTTATTTCCTTCAAAACTCTGCTCAAGCACCACATTCTACACGAAATATTTCCTGAATGCCCAGCTGCTAGTACCTTCTCCCTCCCCCAATTTTTTTACCTTGTTTTTATTTTGTATACTTTTAGAATTGTTTCTATGCATATTCTCTCCCCCAATGGTATGTGATCTCCTTGAAAAGCAAGGAATATTCCATTTTTGTCTTTGTTTTTCCATTTCTTAGCACTGTCTACAGCACACAGATGATACTTAATAAATGTTTTTTGATTGATTGATTGAAAGAGAGAAACCTATTTTGATTGGATGGGAGGGGAGTAGGAAGACAGTGAGATAATAAATCACCAGGGACTTTTGGGGTCTCAAGCCCAGAAAGAAAAGCATAGCGCTTAGTAGTAATTTTTTAGACCAATTTAAGTTTCAGGGTGAGGTACAAAGTCTAACATCAACTGCTGTTAAAAAAAGTGAAGCATTAGTGAAGATGCCCATATCTGTCTTCTGGGTTTCTGTTTCATTCTGCAACTTCAGGAGCTTCCTCTTTCTGTCAGCCAAGATTTTTTTTTAATTGTGCAATTAAGTCATCCTTTCCCTCCTCACTCTCTGGATCCAAATAATCAGCAATAATGAATTCAACAACCAAAATCTATTTGCTAATTAGAGAAGCTGTCCTCTCCAGCCAGGTCCTCTTCCCTCCCAGCCTATGACATCAAGCTGTCATTGAGACTCAGGAACAATGCACAAGCTGCAAGGGACAAACCTGAACCAGCACAGGGAAGAGCCAGGAAAAGAAAAAGTCAATGGGATGACTCTGACATCATAGGGTCATGGGAATTTCCCCACTTGGGCATAAAAAATATTTTTTTTGCATGGGGAAGAATGTCTTTTTCTACTCTAAAATGATCAAATCTCACTATCCCAGGAAGCATCTAAGTCTCCATGTCAACAGACATGACCAGTCCAAGAGGAGTACTCCAAGTGGAGACTGGAATTCAACAAAGGGGATTGGGAAGCAATAAAATTAGTGAAGACTGGAGTAAATGAGGATGGGAGGAGATTAAGGGTCATAGGAGAAGTGGACATTGATAAACTGAAAAGTGGCCCGAGGAGGACAACCAGAATGGTGAAGGGAGTTAAGCCCATTGCATTTGTTATTGTTGTTGTTGTTGTTCTATCTTTGTTCTTGAAGATGACTGGCTGACAAAATCAGGACAGTGATGTCTTGACATGCAAATACATTGGATTTAAGTGAGGCAGAACTGTGTGACATCATCAGCTCCACTTTCTTCTCCAAAGTCACAGGAATGAGACTCAGTTGGAGGAAATAGGCACGTTGAACCTGGAGAAGAGAGGATGGGGAGGGACATAATACTGATCCTCAGGTATTTGAAGGAATGTGATAAAGAAGAGGGGCTAGACCAGGGGTGGGGAACCTGTGACCCTCTAGGTCCTCAAGTGAGTCCCTTTGACTGAACCCAAACTTCACTGGGGAATCTTCAGCCTCAACACACAAATTTCGGGTTAGACTCGGAGGTGGAGACTGTTGCTCCATTTGACCCAAAGGAAGCAGAATGAGGAGCAATGTATAAAAGCTGCCAAGTTGTGAATTTAAGCTCTATGTCAGGAAAAACTCCGTAACAGTGAGAGCTGTCGAAAAGTGGATTTGGCTCTAGGGAGACAGCGGGTTCTCTCCCCTCGGAGGTCTTCAGGCAGAGGCTAGATGGCCACTTTGGGGGTATATCATGGTGGAGATTCTTTTTTATATATGGGTTTGTAAGGGCATTGGTCAGAAAGGCAGCTAAAGGAGATGACCTAAGAGGCAGGAGCAAAAAGCAGCGTGAAATGGCCGGGGTTTTTACTAAAATATTAATCTGGAAGAGACAATCACCAATCAAGGCAATAGTATTGTTGAATTAAATTGAATCCTGGAAGTAAATGACTGGAGAGAGGAATTGAAATGTTGAGGGAGAGATAAATGGCTTGGGGGATGTGGGGAAGGGAAGTGAGAGTAAATGATTGGGGAGAAGAAGGGTAAATGGGGAATAGAGAAAATGACTGGGGAGTGTGATCAGTAAATTACTAGAGAGCCAAATGAATTAGATTAAAATAAATAGGATGAATTTGGGAGTCATCTGCAGAAAGAATAAATGCAAATATTTCAAGAATCTCGTTCCTGGTGTGGGAACTCTGCCCACCACAGGTCAGAAAGTGCCCAGGGTCTATTAAGTTCCTCAGGGAGTTGTACACAAAGCTCAGAGCTTAAGTGACTTGCCCAGGGTCATAGGTCTTGCCTAGGGGCAGGATTTGGAACCTTCCAAATTGCCTCTCCCTGTAAATTATTGGAGAGTAAATGACAGGAAGTAGGGGGGAGTAAATGACTGATGAATAAATGACTGGGAAAGGGAGGGGAAGGAATAAATATGGAGGGAAGAAGAGTGGATGACTTAGTGGAGGAACAGATTGAGGACCGAGCATCTGGGGAGTCAGGGAAATAAATGATTACAGACTGAATGGGGTAGTAAATGAGTAGGGAATGGAGGAGGGAGGTAAATGACCTGGGAAGTGGAGAGTAAGTAACTGGAGAGTGAGGTAAGTGAGCTAGGGAATTGGAGAATAAGAGATTGGAGCTCATGAGACTTGGGGGTAGGGTTGGAACAAATGACTCAGTAATAGGGGGATGTAAATGACTGGGGAGGATGGAATGGGGAACAAAAAAAGTGACTCAGAATTGGGCTGGAGGGATATTGCCTACTGAATGCTTTTGAGTGGTTGGGCTGTTTTCTTTTTATTGTTTATATGTCTTGTTATGCAGATTTTATTAGTTTTTAAGTTTTTTTTTTTTTAATAATGGGTTGGGAGAGTAAACAATCGAGGTGTGAGTGTGCAAAGATAGTAATTGGGGAAGTTGTGGGGGTAGCAGCTAGGTTGTATAGTAGATCCTATACTAGACTGAGAGTTCCAATTCTGCCTCAGACCCTTACTAGTTATGGGACCTGGACAAATCACTTAGCCTCTCTAGAGCCTCACTTTCCCCATCTATAAAATTATTTTATTCACCTCTAAGATTCTTTCTAGTTCTAAAAGTATGGGGAAATGAAATGGCAGAACCAGGAGAATAAATGGTTGAGAGGACGAGTGAGGCTCCAGCTTGTACGTCCAGAATGGGGGGGGGGGGGGGGGGGGGGGAGGGAAAACCCAAGAGGGCCGAGGGGGGGGGGGGGGGGGGGTGTGAGGAGAAGGCAAAACCCAAGAGAGCATAGGGGGTTGGGATGAGTGGCAGACCCAAAGCTGGCCTTTCCTTCCCTGACTCTAGTGCCTATACCTCACAAAGCCATTGAGTGCTGTTCCTAGAGGTTGTATATCAGAAATTGGGACTGGAAAGCTTAAAGCCCACACAGAACCCAGAGGGTTCTTTGTTTTGTTTTATTCTGCCCTTTGGTGGCTGTTTTTTAAGGGGCCCAGATAGGACCAGCTCTGCCACAAATCCATCTTCGTAAACAATGCCAGTGCCAGGAAAGTATATCTGGAAGGCATGGGGAAGCAGAAGCTGACTTTAGGAGGGCAATAAACTCAGGGCCCCCAACCCAGCCTTAGGATCTCATCAAAGCTTTGCCCTCAAGGCTAGATTTTGGGAATAAAGAATGGGCCTGAATGGATCTCCCCCCCCAACCCCTATCCCCTTGGGGAGGGGAGGCAGCTGAGCTAAACCTTAAAACCCAGAGACTACCAAACTCAGACTTACAGTCTTCCCTAAGGCAAAAAAAAGAGGGGAGGGAGGGTGGAGGTTAAGGAAGGAAGAATGAAAAGAGAATGTTGTTTTTCTTGGCAAAGAGAGGCAGGACTGTGGGATTATTGTGGAATACACACTTGGATACAAAATCAGACATTTAAACCTGTGCACTGGGTGGGAGCTTGAGCCAGGGAAATAAGAGAAATGTTGGAAATAGGAGCTGGTGTCTGATGGGCGATACTTAATCCAAAAACCACTTGAGGGTCTGGACAGCCCCATGCCAACTAGGATTTTTAGGGGAGTGATGATCTTCATAAAGTAGATGGGGGTGGGCAAACTTCTTTAGGGAATGAACTAGCCCTGAAGGGCTTGGCTGCCTCTTCCTTGCCTCTGAAAAAGAATAAAAAATCAGGACACCTCACACAGGGGACGGATGTTCAGGTACTCTTAAAGAAGCAGCCAACTTTGCCACTGAGCTACCTAAATGGGGCAGCTGGGTAGTGAAGTAGATAGAGAGAGGGGCCTGGAGTCAGGAAGACCTGAGTTCAAATCTAGCTTCTGACCCTTACTAGCTATATGACCCTGGGCAAGTCACTTAACCCTGCTTGCCTCAGTTTCCTCATCTGTAAAATGACCTGGAGAAAAAAATGTTAAACCACTCCAGTATCCTTGCCAAGAAACCCCCAAATGGGGTCATGAAGAGTTGGACATGACTGAATATATAGGGTCAGAGTAGCCCTGACATGGGGCTGTTCTTTAACTGTCATCTTGTGTTGTCTTACTAACCTGCTTGTTTCCACTCCTCTGAATCCCTCTCTAAGGGTTCTTGAAATGCAGTCCATAAATTTATTTGATAGCTGATAGATAAATGGCTCCATGGATAGAGAAGTGAATTTGGAGTCTGGAAGACCTGAACTCAAATCCTGTCTTGGGAACTTACTAGCTGTGTGGCCCTGGACAAATCCCTAAATGTTCTCCCTCAGTTTCCTTATCTGGAAAATGGGAATAGTATTTCATAGGGTTATTGTGAAGTTCAACTGAGATTAACATATGTAAAGTATTTTGTAAGCCTTAAAGCAGTGGTATAAATGAAAGCACTTGTAACTGTATTGCAATATCATTTATTTGCTTTGTAATCCTACATATTTTATTTTATATATTTTAAAACATTATTCCAAGTAGTGGTCCATAAGTTTCACCAAACTGTCAATTGCGTAGATCCATCATACATAAAAAGATAAGAACCCCTTCTTGGGGGCAGAGCCAAGATGGCGGCGGGAAAGCAGTGACTTGCTCCAGCTCTCCCCCCAAACCCCTTCAAATACCTATGAAAAATGGCTCCAAACAAAATCTAAAGCAGCAGAACCCGCAGGAAGACAGAGTGAAACAAATTTCCAGCCAAAGACAGCCTGGATGATTGATCAGAAAGGTATATCGTGTCGGGCAGGGAGAGGAGGGCAGTTTGGCGTGGGCGCTCAGGCCACAGCGACCCTGGAGCAGGCCTCAGAGGACTGAATCGTGAGCAGCTCTGGCGGTTTCCAGACTTCTCAACCCCTTGAACACCAAAGACAACTTAGAAGGTCAGGGGGAAAAGTCTGTGACTGCGGTGAGAGAAGAAGCTAGATCTCAGCTGCTCTGAGAGCAGCGGCTGGCTTCTGAGCTTCTGGCCCACAGACTAAGGGGGAATCAAGTGGCTGATCAGAGGGGGATTGCAAGAATCTCTTTGCCAGGGCTGAGGCAGGAATCTCTTGCTTTGCCGGTGCTTGGATCTGGGTCACAGTTCTGAGGGGCGGTCCTGGGGCGAGGAGGAGTGCTGGTGTGGTGAAGCTTGTTGTGGCGGTGGAGAGAAAACACCTTGCCCCTTATCATAGCACCTTGGAAGAACTGACACTTTTCAGGTCCCTAAAAGTATCTCTGAAAACAGCTGCACAAACCCCCAAAGCTTGGGACAGTACATTCTCCACATTGGAAACAGACTTTTACCTTAACAAAGAGTTTAAAACTCAAGTAATTGGCCAGGATCATGAGAAAGCAGTGCAAAAAGAGTCAGACTATATTATCTTACTTTTGTGACAAAGAATATCAAAACATACAACCAGAAAAAGACAAGGAAGTCAAAGCTCCTACATCCAAAGCCTCCAAGAAGAATATGAATCAGTCCCAGGCCTTGGAAGAGCTCAAAAGGGATTTTGAGAAGCAAGTAAGAGAAGTAGAGGAAAAACTGAGAGTTTTGCAAGAAAATCATGAAAAACAAGTCAATGGCTTGCTAAAGGAGATCCAAAAAAATACTGAAGAAAATAACACCTTAAAAAATAGCCTAACCCAAATGGCAAAAGAGGTCCAAAAAGCCAATGAGGAGAAGAATGCCTTAAAAAACAAAATTGGCCAAATGGAAAAGGAAGTCCAAAAGATCACTGAAGAAAATACTCCCTTAAAAATTAGAATAGAGCAATTGGAAGCTAGTGACTTTATGAGAAATCAAGACACTGTAAAACAAATCCAAAAGAATGAAAAATTAGAAAATAATGTGAAATATCTCATTGGAAAAACAACTGACCTGGAAAATAGATCCAGGAGAGGGAATTTAAAAATTATTGGACTATCTGAAAGCCATGATCAAAAAAAAGAGCCTAGACATCATCTTTCAAGAAATTATCAAGGAAAACTGTCCTGGTATTTTAGAACCAGAGGGCAAAATAGAAATTGAAAGAACCCACCAATCTCTTCCTAAAAGAGATCCCCAAAGGAAAACTCCTAGGAATATTGTAGCCAAATTCCAGAGTTCCCAGGTCAAGGAGAAAATATTACAAGCAGCCAGAAAGAAACAATTCAAGTATTGTGGAAACACAATCAGGATAACACAAGATTTAGCTGCTTCTACATTAAGGGACCACAGGGCATGGAATACAATATACCAGAGGGCAAAGGAGGTAAGATTACAACCAAGAATCACCTACCCAGCAAAACTGAGTATAATCCTTCGGGGGGAAAAATGGTCATTCAGTGAAATAGAGGACTTTCAGGAATTCTTGATGAAAAGACCAGAGCTGAATAGAAAATTTGATTTTCAAATACAAGACTCAAGGGGAACATGAAGAGGTAAACAGGAAAGAGAAAATCATAAGAGACTTATTATGGTTGAACTCTTTACATTCTTGCATGGAAAGATGATATTTGTAACTCGTGAGACCTTTGTCAGTATTAGGGTAGTTGGAGGGGAAAAAATTATATGTATGTATATATGTAGATATAGATAGATAGATAGATAGAGGGCACAGGGTAAGTTGAAGATGAAGGGGTCATATCTGGAGAGTAAAATTAAGGGATGAGAGAGGATTATACTAGGAGAAGGAGAAAGGGAGAGGTAGAACAGGGTAAATTATCTCACAAAAAAAACAGAAAAGAAAAGGCTCTTACAGTGGAGGGGAAACGGGGAAAGGTGAGAGGGAATGAGTGAATTTTATTCTCATAGAATTTAACTTAAGGAGGGAATAATATACACACTCAATTGGGTATGGAAATCTGTCTTACCCTACAGGAAAATGGGGGAGGGGAAAGGGGATAAGAGAGTAGGGGAATGATAGAGAGGAGGGCAGACTTGGAAAGGGGGTAATCAGAAGCAAGTACTTCTGAGGAGGGTCAGAGTCAAAAGAAAGAATAGAATAAATGGGAGGGATAGGATTAAGGGAAATAGAGTTAGTTTTTTACAGCATGTCTACTATGGAAGTGTTTTGCATAACTGCACATATATAACCTATATTTAGTTGCTTGCCTTATCAATGAGGGTGGGTGGGGAGGGAGGAAGGGAGAAAATTTGGAACTCAAAATTTTAAAAACACGTGTTTAAAAAAATGTTTTCACATGCAACTGGGAAATAAGAAATACAGGAAATGGGGTACAGAAATCCATCCTGCCCTACAGGAAAATTGGAGAGGAAGGGGATAAGAGAAGGGGGTAGAGATAGAAGGGAAGGCAGACTAGGGGAAGGGGTATTCAGAATGCATGCCATCTTGGGGTGGGGGAAGGGGTGAGACGGGGTGAAAATTTGGAATTCAAAATCTTGTGGAAATAAATGTTGAAAACAAAAAAATAAATAAAAATTGCCACAAAGTAGAAAAAAAAAAGAAGAGCCCATTCTCTATCCCCTGTAGTGGGAGAGTTTCACCCCTCCAATCTATAAAGTCAGCCCCACTTCAGTCTCTGGTACTGTCCCTACATAGCATGTCCCCCACAGACCTGGCTACCCCAGTTTCCCTGGCACCAAGTTCTATAGTAATTTTCCTTATGAATGAAACCCTGCTTGGTAAGCCAGTCCTCTAAAGGGAATGAATTTCCTGGCCTAAAATTTCATCTGTGCTGTCACAAGTCCTCTGGATCTGCTACTGGCCCTGCCTTGACAGACCACTATCCCTGCTGAGCACCTGACTACTCCTCCTTAGGTGACTAGGCTCCTTGGCCATGGTGCTTGCATCCCACCTGCCATGTCCCTCCCATCTTCATGTGCTAAATTGGCCCATTGGGTCTGACCTGCCCTGCTACAGCCAGAGCCCCAGTGAGGTATCATTTTGTGTTATTTCTTTAATATCATCATGCAGTTTTGCCTCATTTCTCCATCTTGGGCTCTGAGTTCCCTGAGGACAGGAACTCATTCCTATATTTCTTCACATTCCACAGAGAGGGTGCTCAGGCCACCTCTACCATGGCACCTCAGACTCAACATGTCCAAACTGAGTTCCACGTTACCTTATTATTTTTGTCCGGTATAGCACCATTCAACCATATTCTAAACCTTGGTATCATCTTTGACTTTTCCCTTTCCTTTCCCACTATGTATCTAATCAATTTGATGTTGTTCAATCATTTCAGTCATGCCTGTCTCTCCATGACCCCATTTGGGGTTTTCTTGGCAAAAATACTAGAGTAGTTCACCATTTCCTTCTCCAGATCATTTTATAGATGAGGAAACTGAGGCAAACAGAGTTAAGTGACTTGCCCAGGGTCACACAGCTAGTAAGGATTTAAGGCCAGATTTGAACTCAGGTCTTGCTGATTCCAGACCTGGTGTTCTATCCACTGAGCCACCTCACTCCCCCTTTAGTTTCTATAATTCTCTAGTCTTCCTTCCCAGTCATGCTGTAGTAACCTACCTACTTGTATTTGCTTGCACTGTTATATGTTCTTCCATCAAACATTCTCAGATTCTCCACTTTCCCTAAAACTACAAGATGCAGAGCAGGTGATGATGTGCTATGGCAGAGGTCATCTCCTCAATAGGAGCCCCCTACACCAATGAAATCACAAGTCTGGTTCTAAAAAAGGGTTAGTGGTTCAGTGAATAGAGCACGAGCCCTGAAGTCAGGAGTACCTGAGTTCAGATCTGGCCTCAGACCAAACACTTGACACTTACTAGCTGTGTGACCCTGGGCAAGTCACTTAACCCCAATTGCCTAAAAAAAAGGGGGGGTAGGAATTAGGTGAGGGATTGGACCTGTGATTACATTGATTAAAGGGAACTCCCAGGTGAAATAACTCTCTCCACCAGTGCAGGTTGGCACCTTCTTTGTGACTTGTGTGATCTTAAAGAGTTGCTTAGAATACTACAAGGTTAGATGACTTTGTCTAGATCACATAGTATATGGGAAAGGTGGGACTTGAACCCAGGCCTTCTTGGCTTTGAGAACAGCTCTTTATCTACTCTTTGCCTCCCAACCCCAAAGTCTCCTTTCATTCTTTGCTGTGCCCCTATAGAATGCAGTTGCCATGTCTTCTAAACTTTGTTTTTAAAATTATTTGTGTTTGTTTCTTATCCTCCATCCCCCATGATTCTTGAAGAAAGGTATCAGGACTTAATACAGCATTCATTACATTTCTCCCAGTGCCCAGAACAGTTCTCTGCAAATCTCTGCTTTCTATCTGCAACTCTGCTTGGTTTCAACTCCATGGATCAACAGGCTCCAAGCACCAGGTGCTGCCGATATCTCCGGCTCTCCACCCCCTTCCCAACTTCCTTTTTTGTGTTGTCTTCTCCAATTAGATTGTAAACTCCTCAAGGGAAGGAACTATCTTTCCCTTATTTCTATTCCCATTGCCTACCATGGTTCCTGGTACAGAGCTGGTGCTTCATAAATGTTTATTGAGTTGAATGGTAGACTAATCATTCTGTGCTTTTTGGTAGAGTGGGAAGTTGAAGCCTGGAGATGCCAAGGGTTTTGTCCAATCTCTCGGTGAGTCAATAGCATCAGTGGAATTAGAGCTCTGGCCTGCTGCCTCCTAGTCCAGGCACTTGTCTTTAGCACTAGTCTTTTGATAAGTCTGATTCTTTAAAACTTCATTCCTTTCTAAGTCAGATCACCTGGGAGGAAAAGGGATAATGCCAAAACTCTGCAAGAAGAAAAAATAAAGAGTGCTGCTTGCCTTTTGCATTTTCACCTAAGTCCCTGCTGCTCACCATACCTCTCTCCCCCACCTCATTCCCCATATCCCACGAGTGGAGGAGGGGGTGGAAATCCTAATAACAAATAGGAGTGCTAATTCTAAGTCTATGCAGTCCCAGTGGGTATCTGGAGCGGCAGTTAGCCCTGTTATTTTCTCCTGTGTCTGGCTTTGACAAGACTGATGACATTTACGTTTTCCAAAACCTTCAATAAAAACCACTTTAGCTGCAATCACCTCCATCTAATTTCCCCAGTCAAAAAAAAATGCTTTTTTTCCCCCTTAAATCATACAGCAAAACTACTGAGGTCCAGGCTGTTCTGACAGCTTGTCACTCAACAGGGCCCAGCCCAAAAGGGGCCGTCTTGGAATCCAAGGACAAAATGCAGGCCAAGTGATCTGAAAATGGAGGACAGGAAGGAGAAAGGGGGGACCGGCAGTAGTCGGCTCCTTCAAGGAGAGTGGTTCTGTTCTTATGTGGCTCCAGAACAAAGGGAAAAGCGTGGAGGGTTCTGATGGTTCTACCATCTTCTGATTATTTAGAGGTGTCCATAAGCCTGCTGAAGAGGTGTGATCTTCCTATTCACCACAGCACTGAGGACTCTCAGTAGCCCATTTTTATAGAGGTCTGAGATGGGAAGGTGACTTCTGTGTGGTCAGACTATGGGGCCGAAACTAAGTGGTCTTAGATACCTATAGATCATGCTTTAGCATCCCAACACTGCCCCTGATCCCCACCCTTGCTTTAGGTCAAAAAGTTGACACACTCCTCCTGACCCAGGTCATTTTTACCACCCATAGCACCATTCTTGGTGGCCAGGACTCATTTCTCTATTCCCCAGCGTCATCTTGAAAAGCCCTCCACGCCACTGGGCTAGGCACTCTTTGTTCGGCTCCCAGGATCTCTGCAGCTATGTCCTAACAACCCAACAGGAGGAGGTAGGCACTTTAAACAACACAGCATGCTGCCATCCCCATCAGCATCAGCAAACTGACATATAACCACCCATCCTGCCATAGAGAACAAGGAAGGCCCTGTGATGATAGTGGGCACCATCCAATAGGGATAAATTGCAGACTGTGCTAACTTTTCAGCCAAGTTCAATGGCTTGTGGTCTAGTTACTGATGGTTTTACCCTAGACTAGCTAGCTCTTGCTAGTTCTGACCCTATTTGGCTGGTTTTTACTCATTTTCCACTCCTCGCATTATTTTCTACCTCTGACCCTTCAGTCTCACAACCCATATGCTATTTACTGACTTTAGCTTTTAAGCAAAACACTTCTGGCCCTATCCTAGGCTTCAACCTAAGGGGAAAAGTTCAGCATAGCCTGTGACCTACTTTGGGGGTAACACATCAGCCTCAAACTATTTTCAGTGCCTGCATAAGACTGTGTTACCAATAGGAATCATCTGATGGGAGGTGAGGATTGGAAAGGGACATGAAGAGGGGCTCTGTGAAAAGACCTCATCATTTCCTGGGCCTGTCTCCTGCTTGGATATCCAGATGCTTCAAATGACTATACATAGTTTGAACAACTTATTTAAAAAACAACACAGAAAATGCTATATCAGAGAGTTGTTCTGGTGTCTGTCATTTACATAAAAAAAAAAACATGGGGCCAAGGATCAAGAGACCTGGGTTCTAGTCTAGTTCTGCTCCTTGAATTATTTCACCTTTTTGGGCCTCAATTAATCCATCTATAAAATGAGGTCAGACAAATGGCCTTTAAGGCCCCTTCTATTCTAGCAGTCTATAATTCTTTGATAAATGGAAGCATAATATGCCTTGTCATGACCATAGAATGTAGATTGTTAGAGCTGAAGAAGACTTTGCAGGTCTTATAGTCCAACTACTTCTTTTGAGGAGGAGAATATGAGTCCTAGAGAAGGAAAGTAATTTTAGAATGGGGAAATCCCACATCCTGTCATGCTGTTCTGAGGTTCTCAGTGATTGATGTGTGGTTTGTGAAACTCTTTTAGTCACAAAATTCTCTTTTAGGACAGCTAGGTAGTGCCTGACGTCAGGAAGACCTGAGTTAAAATCCAGCCTTGGACATTTACTAACCATATGACCCTGGACAAGTCACTTAACCTCTATTTGCCTCTGTTTCCTCATCTATAAAATGCAGATAATAAGAGCACCTACCTCTCAGGGTTGTTGTGAGGATTAAATGAGATAAAAATTGTAAAGTGCTTAGCACAGTGCCTGGCACATGGTAAGTGCTATATACATGTTAGCTCTTTATCAACATCATCATCATCATCATGGCACAGTAGACAAAGAACTGAGCCTGGAGTCAGGAAGACTCATCTTTCTGAGTTCAAATCTCTCCTCAGGCACTTACTAGCTATGTGACCCTTGGCAAGTTACTTAACCCTGTTTCCCTCAGTTTCCTCATCTATAAAATGAGCTAGAGAAGGAAATGACAAACTACTCCAGTGTCTTTGCCAAGAAAGCCCCAAATGGGGTCACAAAAAGTCAGACGCAACTGAACAACAACAGCAACATTATCATTATTAATTAAATGTGTTCTAACATGGTCTAATTGACAGGGAATATGGGGGCATGTCACTGAACCTTTTTATGTTTCCTCATTTGTAAAATGAAGATAATACTTGTCCTACCTTCCTTACAGTGGTATTATGAGAATCAAATAAGATTCTGTCAAAGTCCTTTAAAAAGTGCTGTACAAATATAACCCATGGCTCAGAACATAAGTTCTGGTTTAGGTGGACCACATTCAATCTTAGAGTCTTCTCATATAAACAAGCTCTATAACAAAAAGAAAAAAGGATCCTTGGCTCCCAAGCATCACTAAGGCTAATAAAACATTAAATTTTGTATAAGCTTTATTAAATGAAAAACTATAAATGAAATATGCCTAAGTCACTCCCCTTCCCTCTCCAATGAGCCCCACCTACCTAAAAAGACCTACTTCTGTTGTTATTGTTGTTGTTTGTCCTTCATTCTCAAAGAGGACCATGACATTGGGAATGGGATGCCATGACTTGCAAGTGAATTGGGTTTAAGGGAGGGAGGGTTGTGCAAAGTCACCAGGTTTACTTTCTCCTTCGGAGCCATCTGGGTCCAGTGGCAAGATATAGATCAAGACAACTGGACATGGCCCAGGATGCAGTGGGAGACCTCGGTCTTTTCAAACTAAGGTCTTTCCCAGGTCTCAGTTTGACTGAGGCAACACCCATTCAGTGTTTAAAGTTAGGGTCCATCTGAGAGACTTAGAGACTCTGGGCTTCTAATACCACCTGAGGGAAAATTACTTATTGCTCTTGAGAGTTATCACCTTTTCCCGGCCCTACACAGTTCCCATAACTTGGAGTATATATAAATGGCTAACATTTTTTAGTACTTTAATCCTTTGAAAACACTTTATGTATATCTGATTTTACCCTCACAACAACTCTACAGGCATTTATATCCCCATTTTACAGATGAAGAAATTGAGGCTCAGAGAAGATTTGAGTGACTTGTCTATGGTCATATAACTAATAAGTGTTGAAAGTGAGATTCAAACTCAAGTCTTCCTCACTCTGAGTCCAGTGTCTATTTCTTCAGGACATGGTGCTAGGTTTGCCCCTTTGCACCATGACTCTATGTCTATCTGATCCTCAGCTCTAGCTTCCCTTTGTTTTAAGTCATCTTCTATCATTCCACTAGGGCCACTGGCTGACGCTCTTAGAGCTCGGAGCTTGACTCAGGAATTCCTTCATGATTGGCCAACGCCATTTATGCCATATTAGGCAGTCCTATGGTTTCCTAGAGGACACAATTACCTGTTCACATAGTCTTCTAGAAGGACCATATGGTTGGGTAGACTTCCCTCTATGGATCTGAGTTCTTGTGTATCTGCCTAGCTTTTCTTTTTATAACCTCATGGCTCTTTGTTTCTCTCCTTTCCATCTTCATCCAACCCTATATGTCTGCCTTCCCTTACAAAGCCAAGAACTAGAGTGTAGCCCAGATGTAATGAACTAGTCATAAATCAGTCAGTCATCTTCAATGTACTGTCAGTGTTGCAAACTCAGGCCAAAACAGGGAATTTCACACCTTAACAGAACAAAGTCCTTATCAGTGGGTAATAAGGATCAAAGACAATGCCTAGGTACACCTTCTACACAAATGTAAAAGGATTATTATTAATAATAGATTGTAGAAGTTAAAAATTTAAAAAAAAGGATTCCTGAGAAGTTGAGATAACCAGGATGTGGCAGGTCTAGGTGAAATGCTTCCACCCTAAAATGCACTTTAAACAGCTTGATGTTCTAATTATAGTACAGAATAGGAAACCTACCTGGGAGGAAGGAACCAGGTGTTGAGAGCAGGAGGCAGGGGGAAAAGAGTCAATAGAAACTGCATTTGAATGAGAAAAGAGTTTTAGTTGGGGAAGAAGAAAATTCTAGCTCAGAAATGGAGACCCTTCAGAATGATGAGAAGTAACTCCAGACTGGGTTAATAGGAGATTAGAAAAGAGCTGGGGACACCCCAGAAGAATCTGTCTCTAAGGAGGAGTTTTGTGAGAGAATTAGCCTAGTGCTAGGCTCTAGCCAACAGAAGTGACTCCATGTTTGACAGCTAATTGGCTGGCCTATGTACTGTAAAGTTCTATTATTAGTTTAGTCAACTTCATTTAGGAGATGAAAGCAAATCTCTCAGCTTAGAAAATTTCATTAATCCAGTTATGCAAGGATAGCAAAATTTCCTAATCACAATGCCCTTGTGGTTAATATGTTGGGGTCTAGACCACCCACTGATTAACTGCCCCTAAGGTGCCCCTCCCACTCAGTTCCTGTGACTCTGCCCAGCAACAAAAACATATATAAAGGCAGAGACCTAGAGGCCCTTGGTCAGTTATGCATTCCATAATATGCCCGAGCTACTTTTTGGTTACCCATGGAACCATAGGACTGGGGAGCTATTCAGTTGCATTCCTGTAAGTAATAAACTACCTTATTTGTGATCCTTCATGCACTTAAGTTCCTTCTTGCTACCTTACTCCAATCTCTTCATACTTTTAATCTCTTCACCTGAATCTCTTTGCGTGTTGGAGAACCCCAACACGCAAAGAGCCTATAATTTGCTTATATAGATCTACTTTAGAAAAATATCATAGGATCATGGTATATAAGAGTTGGAAAGGAACTTGGAGATAATTTAGTCCAGCCCATACCATATATACCATCACATATACTGTATATTGTAAAGCATTTAGTACCTGGCACCTAGTAAGTGAAATATAAACGTTAGATATTATTGTTGTTGTTGCTGCTGCTGCTGCTGTTATACCAGATCAAGAATCCATTCCACAATAGGCCCAACAAGTGATTTCCAACTTCAGCAGGAAGACTTCTCATTCCACTTTTGTAAAGCTCTACTAAAAGGTTTTTCCTTACTTCAAGACCAAATTGGTCTTTTTGGCACTTCCATGTATTGGTGCTAGTTCTGCCCTCTAGGGTCAAGCAGAACAAGTGTGATCCCCCTTTACATGACAACCTCAAATACTTGACAACAGATGTCACATCCTCTCTTCTCCAGGGTAAACATCTCCAGTTCCTTCAAATGATCCTTATGTAGCTTTTTCTCCAGTCCTTTTACCATCTGGTCCGCCATTTTCACTGCTTTCTGAGGTTATATATATATATATATATATATATACACAGTTATCCCTTCCACATTGTGACTTTCCCCATCACAGTTTCAATATATCACATGTTGGCATAAGAAATTAAATGGGAATTTGGGGGGATACAGAAGCCACAGACAACACATGAAGGCCAGCAGATGACACAAAAAAGTTTTGAAACTCAGAAATGCATAAAATACATGTATATAGTATTGTATAATATCAACATATTTTATCTTTTAATACCACAATAATTGAGACTTCTTCTATGGTGCAAAGGAAGGGTCAAAAAATTTTACATGGATTTGCCAGATCCCAAAGGTACCACCGCCCTGACCCTGGCAATGTGGAAGGGATAACTTTATAGTAAATCTATTCTCTCTTCCACATGACAGCAGTATGGAAAAATGGAAAACAGGCTGGTTTGGAAAGATAGGACCTGGGTTCAAATCTCAGATCTTCTATTTATTAACTGTATGGTCCTGGGCAAGTCAACTTACCTCTATGGGCCTCAGTTTCATCATCTATAAAACAATAAAATTTGTCTAGATGACCTCTGAAGTCCCTTCCAAGTCTAAATCTATGATTCTATAAAATATTGGAAGGTGTGATGACCTTCAATTCCTCTACTTGAACCTCATATATAAGTATAATTAAGTAACTATGTGTATATATATATATATATATATACACACACACACATATATGTGTGTGTGTGTATATGTGTATGTATATGTAGATGTATATGCATATGTACATACATGTATGTATTATAATCTTTACCATCCTGGTCACCCTCCACTGCATCCTCTCCAACTCATTAATTCCCTTCCTAAAACCTAGTGACCACAATTAGGCACAATTCTCTAGATGTGCTCTGACAAGAGCAGAGTACAACAGAACTTGATAGTACCAGCTAATACTGGGTACTAATCCTCTCTTAATGACTTCAAGAATATACTGGAATTTGGCCAGGTACCAGTGCCAAGATCACTGGCCTATAATTTGCAAGCTCCATGCTCTTCTCTTTTCTGAAAATCAAGACTTTTGCTTTCTCCAGACCCATCTCTCCCATCTCCATTTTTCAAAGATCTCTGACAAAACCTCAGCAATCGCATCTGACAGCTCTATTAATATCTTAGGATATAGTCCTTCTTGGACTGGAGAATAGAACTCATTAGAGGTAGCTACATTGCTCTCTTAAACTGTCTCATTCCTTATCTTGGGTTTCAATTCCCTATTAGACATTTTTGTTCTTTCTAATCCATTCTAAAGATCATTCTCTTTGTCAGAAAAAAGCAGAAGCAACATTATAATTGAATAGCACTATCCTCTCTCCATTATTTGTTGTCATGTTTTCATTGACCCCAGTTTTTCTATCCCTTGATTGAATGAATGAAAAAAGTATTTCTTAAATACTTTGTGAAAAGCACTGTACTAAACACATAAAAAATTAAGTGTCTCTGCTCTAACCTATTTTCTCTTTCAGTTGAAATCATCTATAGTATACAGACAATTTTATCAACAAAACATGACTATATATCTTCAATTTCTACTACTGTTGATCTTCAGCATTCTTTACCATTCTTCAACTCCACCACCCCAAACCGCCGATTCCTGGATTTTCTTACAGAATTATATCTTTTTAATATACAATACTATTCTTCCTTCTCTCCCTCCATTGCTAGGCTATTGCTTTTAATCTTCCAGTTTCTTTTCAGTAAGTTTTACTTGTCCAGAGTTATATGCTAGTTTAGAGGCCCAATCCCACCAAATTTCAGTGATACTTTAGCAGCCAAATTTGCCACCCTAAATTAGATTTTCTAGTTCACCCTGTTTGTTACCCATACTTTGGGAAATTACACAGACATCTAAAGGTCAAGGGATTCATTACTCATTCTTTTCTTGAATTTTCTCCCCTATGATATTCTTCATGTCTACTCTGATTTACTTCCTGAATTGTAGCTATTCCCTATGGTATCTAGCTTGGTGGATACACATATGATGTTTTCCCCTTCCTCTTTCCTTCTCAGATAAAAGCCTTTTTAATTAGATTTGCAAGACTACAAGCAGACAAATTATCACCAGCTCTGGTCTGCCTTGACCTTAGCCAAGAGCTCATCTGATTCCTGTATTTTAAGATGTGATCCAGAAATTCAAATCTTTTCTTCCTAACCAGTTGTTCCCTGCCTTCAATCAGCAGCAATGATGAAAACCTACCAGTGCCCTGAAAACACTGTACTAAGCCCTGAGAACACAAATACAAGAAGGAAGAAAGATAGCCTCTGCCTTCGAAGAGCTTGTATACAAATAGGGAAGACAATGCAAAAAAGGAAACTGAAAAGTCGAGGTAAAGGTACCTGACATAGGGACTCTTTGTTCAGTTTCAATTTTGGGATTAAATGAGGCATTTGAAAGTCATTGAACATTTATAAAAGGAGGTTTACTTTTCACAGCAAGAGTATGAGAACAAGGATACAGTGGCACTTAGATTCTTTGACCAGGGCCCACTCATCTCCCTAAGGAAATGTATGTGATCAGGATATGGTAACTCCTGTGTCTTAGACACCCACCAAGTCTGAGAAGCCCAGATGCCATGTGACTGGGACTTTTATTCCTCTGGATGACTGGGAACCTGCATCAACCAAGCTGGGGCCAAAAGGGTCCCAGAGAAGCTTTTTCATCTTTTAGGTGGAAGAAAAAAAGCTACATCAGGAAGATACTGATCCTATCTATGACTGTCTGCTTGGATGTCGTCTCTTGCAAATCACTAGAGCTTTATTTGCTAGTCTAGTAGACAGAGAGGAGGTTAAATAATATTGCCTGATGAAGGCTCACAGGTTGTTGTTGTGTTTGTCCTTTATTCTGGAAGAGGTACATGACATCAGGGGCATGATGACATGATTTACAATTGACTTTGATTTGACTGAGGGAGGGCTGTGGAAGGTCACCAGCCTCACTTTCTCCTCCAGAGCCATCTGGGTCCATTGGCCAGATATTCATCAGGATGACTGGAGATGGCCTAGCAGAAGAAAGGAACTATTAGCCTGATGATGCTAGGCCTCTCAGATCTCTGTAGTCAGTTTTCTGCCCCCTCCCTCCTCCTTTTTTAATGTAAAACCTTATTGATTAGACTGCGGGGATACATCACTATCTCTTATTAGGTGTATTCCATCCATGGCCAAATGCTACATTTTAAACCATGGTCCAGAAATCTAAATTTCATTATCTTGCATCATCTTCTAATCTATCTTGCATTCACTTCTCAAATCTGTGGTTCTCTTCAAAATACCTTATATTTAACCAGTAGTATTGATTAGGACTCCATCTGTGTGCTTCCAGAGTCTCCAGCTCTTGACCAAATTTCACATTCCTTAGCAATATGTCCTTAGGTTGCCTCTGGTGATATCATTTGTCCTATTTTTGACCATTTTAAGAAGTTCTTAATCACATCCTAGATAAATGCCTCAAAAAACACTATACTTTTCTTAAGTCCATCAGTAAATATTGATTAAGTTATTAGAGGCATCCAGGTCATGCAATGAATGGATAGAGCACTGGGCCTGGAAAACTTGAATTAAAATTCAGCCTCAGACACTTACTGTGTGACCCTGGACAAGTCATTTAACCTTTGTCTGCCTCAGTTTCCTCAAGTGTAAAATGAGGTGGAGAAAGAATGGCAAAAAGTTTAAGAAGCCCTTCGAGGAGGATCGAAATGACATCTCATTATGCTAGAGTCAAGTTACAGTGTGTCCAACTGTGACTGATCAGACCAATAAGAGGATGGAATGCTCTAGCACAAGTCGGGCACAAATAGTCCATGTGAACATTCAGAGTGGGTTCTCTAAATTTGCACATCTCACATTTCTTTTGAGCTACTTCAGTTCTGTTTTGCTCATAGAGCACAGCCCCTTCTCTGATGAGGACACAACATGCTGAGCAGTCCTGTGCCAGTGTCTCCCATGTCACACAATCAATTCCAAAATTCTTGAGAGAGACACGAGAGTGTCTTCGTATCACTTCTGACCACCATGTGAATGCTAGGCCTGTGTGAGTGCTCCATAAAATAGTCTTTTTGGCAAGCATACATTTTGCATTCTAACAACATGGCCAGCCCATCGGAGTTGTGCTCTCTGAAGTAATTTGAATGCTTGGCAGTTTAGTCCAAGAAAAGACCTCAGTGTCTGATATCTTATCCTGCCAGGTGATCTTCAGAATCTTCCTAAGACAATTCACATGGAAGCAATTCAATTTCCTTGTATAGCACTGGTAAACTGTCCAGGTTTCACAGGCATACAACAATGAGGTCAACAGAATAGTTCTGGAGACTTCCAGTTTGGTAGTCAGTCTAATATCTCTTCTCTCCCACACTTTCCTTCGGAGCCTCCCAAACACTGAGCTAGCTCTGGCAATGTGTTTGTTAACCTCATTATCAATGTGTACATCCCTAGAAAGTACACTACCAAGGTAAGTGAACTTATCCACAACCTTCAAAACTTCTCCATTTTCTGTAACTGATAGTTCCACATATGGATGGTGTGGAGTTGGCTGATGGAGCACCTGTGTTTTCTTGGTGTTTATTGTTAGGCCAAAATTAGCACATGGAGCAGAAAATCAATCTATACTTTGTTGCATCTCAGCTTCAAAGGCTGCATTGAGTACACAATCATCTGCAAACAGAAAATCATGTACCAACACTCTCTCCACTTTGGTCTTGGCTTGTAGCATTTTCAACTTGAAGAATTTACCATCAATGTGGTAGCTGACTTTGATGCCGTGTTTGTCCTCATTCAAGGCATTTGATAACATGGTTGAAAACGCCATGCTAAAAAGTATGGGAGCAAGCACACAGCCTTGTTTCACTCCATTGCTGACTGGGAAAATGCAAGAGCATTGTCCATTATCCAGAACCCGGCAAGCATGCAATCATGAAATTGATATACAATGCTGACAAACTTCTCTGAGCAACCAAATTTTGACATAATTTTCCACAACTCCTCATGACTGACAGTATCAAAGGTCTAGGTCAGATTTACAAATGCGTATGGACCACCGTTCTGCTGCTGGCATTTCTCCTGGAGTTGTTGGGCAGCAAACACTATATTGACCATTCCTTGGGTCCTTCTGAAGCCACACTGGCTCTCGGGTAGATGACCATCTTCCAGATAAAGGATCAGCCTATTAACAAAGACTCTGGCAAGAATCTTGCCAACAATGACTAAGAGAGAGACCTCTCTGTGATTGTCACAGGACAATCTATTTTCTTTACCTTTATAGAGATGGACAATGGAAGCATCCTTGAACTCCTGGGGGATAACCCCCTCTTGCCATGTAACCTAGAAAATCTCAGCTTTTGTATGCACAATGGACCCTACCACCTTGTAAATCTCAGCTGGAATAGAATCAGCACCAGGTACTTTGCCACAAGAAAGGAGCCTAATGGCAAGCAAAACCTCTTCTTAATTGAAACTTCAGTTGGGGAGGGATTGACTTCAACCTGAGGCAAATGGTATGACTTCAGCATTGATTGATGGTAGTCTATTGAGAACACTATGGAAGTGTTCGGGCAATCTCTCTAGGATCGTGTCTTTATGACTAATCAATGTGACTCCATCAGTACTCAATAGTTGAAATGCACCATAGGTCTTTGACCGATGAATAGCTTTCAAAGCATACTAAAAGCACTTTGGATTGTTACTATCAGCATAAAACTGAATTTCATCTGCCTTCTTACTGAGCCAAGAATCCTGCATCTCTCTAAGCTTCTTTTGTACTTTACTTTTGATGGAGTTAAATGCTGTCTTCTTAGAGATGGATGGTAAATGCTGGTAATTGGATCCTGCTGGTAGAGTTCTCATTTTTTATTTAGCAGCTTCTGAATTTCTCCATCATTTTCATCAAACTAGTCTTAATGTTTGCAAGTGTTCTGAGCCAAATGAGCAAATGAAGTGCTGTACACCAAATCTCTGAAAGCTGCCCACTCCTTTTCTGCTCCACTATTGCTAACCGTGTGTTAGCTTAGCTTTCCCTCCTAGTTAACAACAAACTCTTCCCCCTCAGAGAAGTGCTCTCATCTGTTGGCATTAATTCTTCTAGCAGTCATTTTGCTTTGAGGCTACCACTTTTGTTGGGTGCAAATATTTAACTTAGAGAGGATAAGTCTATGATCAGTCCAGCACTCTCTGCCACACATTGCCTTCATCACTCTCACATCCTGTCTGTCTCTTCTCATTACAATCACATAGTCTATCAAATACCAGTGTTTGCTGCAAGGGTGCATTCATGAAGTTTTATTGTGTTTAGGTAAATGGAAGACAGTGTTGGTGATAAGAAGGTCATGAGATGTACAAGAATTCAATAGTAAATGACTATTGCTGTTGCTGTTTCCAACTCCATTCCTCCAAGGGACTCCCTGCCATGTCTGGTAGTCTGTGCCTACTCTAGCATTTCAGTCACCCAGAATTATAAGCTTGTCTTCTTTTGGCACATTGATGATAAGGGTCTCCAGATCTTCATAAAATTTTTCTTTGACCTCATCAGGGTTCATCACAGTGAAAGCACAGGCACTGATGATGGTGTTTTCCTGTAAGTGGCAATCACATTGTCATGATTCTGTAGTTCCCCCCTTTTGGTAGGCATATAAGCTTGTTGACTAGATTAGTTTTAATTGCAAAATCTACACCAACTTCACAGCATTCCCTGTTGCTGAGGCCACTCCAGAAAAACATGTATCCAGCTCCAACTTCACTAAGTTGGCCTTCGTTTGCCAGCCTTGTTTCACTCAGAGCTGCTATTTGAATGCAATACTTGTTGAGTTCTCTCATAACAAGAGCTGTTCATCTTTCAAGTCTACTGGATTTCATGTTGTCTATATGTGTGCACACATTCCATGTACCAATGGTGAATGGAATCATCTTTGAGGAAGTTTTTGTACTTGTTTTTGTGTTTTGACTAAAGGGTGGGATCCCTGCCTGCTGAAGTAATCAGGCCAAGGTTGGGTAAGCAGACAATTTTTAAGGCTCTTCTCTAGCCCCTTCTTCCCGCCAAGAGGTAAGCAGTGCAATCCTTAAAAGGCTGCTCAGACACCACGTCGGAGGTAGCAAGGGGATGCCAAATCCCACTGCTGCTTCCAGTGAAAAAACAACTCTACGGCCTGGTCTGCCTGTGTTCAGGGTTGTGACTACAGCTCCCAGTGTATCTACACCTGCTGCTTCATCATTTACCTGTCACCATAGGATTCTAAGATAGGTAAAAATGGTGAAATGCCATGGGTGATGTCTTTTAATTCGTGGTTGAATTGGATTTAAGTGAAGCAGAATTGCTCAAAGTCATCGGCCTCACTCTCTCTTCCAGAGTCATCACAGTCCAGTGACAGGACATAGTCAAAATGACTGGTGATGGCTCAAGATGCAGTGGCTGACCTTGGCATCTTTGATGTTTAACAGAGCTCTAAGCTCTCCACAGTGTCTGCTTCAGCTACTTTCATGGCCATTGGAACAAATTATCCTCATCCACCCATTCCACCAAGGAAGTCTTCACATGCTTGGGTAGACACCCCCTAACTGACCAACAGGTTTGAGACCCCTTGGTTACCCTCAACCTAGTTTAGCCCTTCTGCTGAAAGAGTTTAACCAAGATGTGGCCCCTGTGCATGCTACAGCTTCTTGGAGTCACAGGTGAGAGTTAGATGGAACAGGTAGATACCAAAGATGGATAAAACTTGTTAAGTGCTTTGCACAAGCCTGGCCCATAGTAGACCCTTAATAAATGTTTATTCCCTTCCTATTATGTGCTTGCTCCATGTCAGGCACTATACTAAATGAGGGGGATACAGAAAAAAGGCAAAGGACAGCCCCTGCTTTCAGGGAGCTCACAGTCTAGCAGAAGAGACAGATTGCAGACAATTATGAGCAAAAATTATATATACAGGATAAATTGGAGGTAATTAATAAAGAGAAGGGACTAGAATTAAGGGGGATCTAACAGGCAAACAATTAACCACATCAGCATGCTGCAATCCCTATATCCTCTTCCCTCTATTAAATGCCTACCATGTACCAGGAGCTGTGATGGAGTTACAAAGACACAAGTGATATAATCACTGCCCTCCAGTGGTTTCCAGTATATCCACAGTTGGGGCAAGGGTGGGGAACTAAATCCTAAGGGAGGTACTAATAACTTGGGAGATCAGGAAAGGTGATGTAGGACATAGCATTTGAGCTAAGCTTTGAAGGAAATGAAGGGTTCTAGTGGGCAGAAGTGGGGAGGGCATGCATTCCAGGAAAGGGGGATAGCTAGTGTAAAGATATGGAAATGGAAATGGAATATCACATATGATAATACTAATAATAATAGCTAACATTTATGCAGTACTTACTGTGTGCCAAGTGCTTTACACATATTATCTCATTTAATCCTCACAATAATCTTGAGAGGTAGGTGCTATTATTACTTCTATTTTCAAATGAGAAAACTGAGGCAAAGAGAGGTTAAGTGACTTGCTCAGAGTCACACAGATGGTAAATGTTTGAGACAGGTCTTCTTGACTCCAGGCCCAGCACTGTAACTGCTGAACCACCCTGTATGAGGAACAGTGAGGACAATTTGTCTTGACCATAGAGTATGTAAAAGGGATTGTTTAATAAGGAAGGAAAGGTAGAAAGGGGCCAGGTTATAAATAACTTTATATACCAAATAGAGGGGTTTGTATTTGATTCTAGAGGTGATGGGAGCTACTGAAGTTCATTGAGTGAGGGAGTGCATCCACATCATGATTCCTTGGAGCTTAAGAAATGGTTATTTGCACAGATGCTCTAGCTGCCCCCTATATAGAACAAAGCTCATACCTCTCATGTAACTACAATAGCCATCTGTCCTTCTTCCCTTCCTTCTGTGTCCTATTCTCCCATCTTCCAACCTCCTGACCCTAGTAAGAATTCCTCTCTGCCTCTTCACATCCTTATTCTTTTGTTTACTCTTTCAAGTACTTCTTCCATTCATTCAAAGGACACTCATTTCACCCTGATGACCTGCAATGTAGGTGGAAGAGAGAAATGAGCAGAACCAAGAGAAAATTGTATACAGTAACAGCAACAGCAATAAACAATTCAAGAACAACTTTGAGTGACTAAGTCATTTTGACTATTACAAATATCCAAATTACCTACAAATGACCTATGAAGAAAGATACTATCTGCATCCAGAGAAAGAACTGATACATTTAAAAGTATGTATAAGATAATTTTACATCTATATTTGGATATATATACATACATACATATATATATATGTACATACACATTGCTGTCTAATTGGGGGGGAGAGAAAAGGAAAAAAGTTACATGACAACTTTATTATATATTTAAAAGGAATAGCAAATCATACAAAATAGATTTTCAGTTTCAAGTGTAATCGTCTTTTTTTCTATTCTGTGGTATGGAAATGCCTATTTTATTTCTTAGGTTCAGAATAAAATAAATAAAATTTATGGAAAACAAAAAATGCATTCCTTCAACAATTTAGTCCAAGGAAATTTTAGATTATTGGCCAGCCTTAGAAGCTACTGTCCCAGGAAAAAACATCTCCACCATTACCCACCTCCATACACATAAATCCTAACTGTGCATGAGTTCTCAATCCCAAGTACCTAGAGGGAGTGAAAAGTCTGTCATGGGCTCATTCAATAAGCCAGGACAAAACTCGAACTTTAATAAGATGTGTGTGTGCATACACACACACACATACACACACACACACAAATATATATATCTCCTATTGTTTTTACTCAAATGTGTGTGTGGGTGTATGTATGTATGTATGTATATACACACATACATCTGTATACATATATGTATGTATATATAAACATACATACTCCATATATGTATATATGTATGTGTGTGCGTGCATATTTCATGGATATACATTTTAATTCCATTAAATTATATGGAATATATGTGTGTATGTGTATCTCTATATGAATGAAATTTCCATCAGCAGTGCTACATGGCTTTCACTCAACAAAACAACATGCCCCCAAGCCAGTTACCCTCCTGGTTCCCCCATTTCTCACCTCTTTCACCTTCCTTTTATATTCAGTCTTCTCCATTTGATTGGAAACTCTTTGAGGGCAAGAACTGTCCTTCTTTTTCTTATTTGTATCCCCAGTGCTTAGAACAGTGCCCAGAACATAATAGACACTTAACAAATGTTTATTTAATTGAATTGAATATATAACATATATAAAAGGATATATTAAGGAAATATATAATTATATATTAGGATATGGATGCTAATACATAACTTAAAGATATATTTAGGATTATATATAATTATATATTAGGTTACATGTGCTAATATATAATTTTAAATAGGTATCCTATAATACTATTTATATGTCATATAAATATATGTATTTATGTATTTATATGTTTATACACATATACATACATGTATAAATATTGTATATAAATGTATGTTCTATATTAGTATGATTATAATATTAATTATATTGTTATATATAATAATATATCTATAATAGCATATATCCTATCTATATATAAACCCTACCCTTGAGTATTTTTTTAAAAAGTTTCTCAAATAGATGGAATTCATTTTAAAATGACCTAGAGGTTTTAGTTGACTATTGTAATGGAACAAGGCCTGTCTTGGAGTCACAAGACTTGGGATCAAATCTCAGTTGTGATTCATACAAGTTATGTGACTTGGGGGATTCACTTAGTCTCTCTAAGCCTCATTTTCCTTATCTATGAAGTAGAGTTAATAATATTTGCATCAAATATTTCCCAGGAATATTGTGAGGAAAGTACTATATAAATCTTACAGTGCTTTAGGAAATGTGAATTATTATCATAACTCAATAGGTTGATGTGGTAGACAGAATAAATAATGATTTCATAGCCTGTGTTAATTAACATCAACTATCTGGGAACAATAGATCCACAGTATTCTGTGTGGGCTGCATCAGAACTGGGGGATTGCATCCAGTCCTGAGCACCAAGCTTTGGAAGGGACACTGACAAGCTCTGCTTAAGTCCCTTTCCAAGGCCTTATGAGGACACAGACATGACCCTGGGCCCTTGAATGCTGTGCCAATAGAATTCAAGATCTGACAGGTCCAACCCTGTTGGAAAGGTTTCAATGTGACCCAGTGATAGACTGTATCCTGATCAGCCTAGCTAAATTTAGGCATGCTTATCATCAAATTGGTTACAGCAGGAATGTGCTGATAAATATTTAATAACTGGCTCTCAAAAAATTGTACAAGACACAATTTTAAGTTTAATCTGAATTATTAACATTTTATCCATTATTTTCTAAAGTCTAGAAAGTCTACAAAACAAAAATTAAGCCCTGATTTGTATTGCTTACCACTTTCTGAGGTGTAAATGCTCACACTGTTTAACAATTGGCTTTTGTCAGCCGGTACAAGCTAGTTCCAACACATCCTGGAGTTGCAGAAAAATTTGTTTGCCCACAATGGCTCTCAGAGACCATCTTTGTTTTTGTTGTTGTTGATAGCTGGGTGGTGCAATGGATAGAGTGCATGGCCTAGAGTCAGGAAAACTCATCTTCCTGAGTTGAAATCTGGCCTCAGACAATAGCTGTGTGATCCCCGAGAAGTCATTTACCCCCGTTTGCCTCAGTTTCCTCATCTGTAAAATGAGCTGGAGGAGGAAATAGGAAACCACTCCAGTATATTTGCCAAGAAAATCTCAAATGGGGTCATGAAAAGTTGGACACGACTGAACAACAACAAATTTCCATTGTAGTAGGTCTTCAAGTGAATGGTAGAAAACCATTGTAAGCTTGTTGTTGAGGGGTGATAGCCTTGGCTGTATCACTTCCCTGCCCTTTCTCAGCACCGTATTTGAGCTGTCATTCCTGGCCCTTGCTTGAAGGGGAGAAAGGGGTGCTCTAGTACCATTGCCTTGCCTCAACCTCCATGCTAGCTGAGGCATCTCCGGTTAGGTCACATGGCCTTCCCTTAAACATGCTGAATATGAGGAGGTATTGCACTCAGGAAGGACCAGCCTGTCCAATTACTGTCCCTTTGTTCTAATTATTGCCCCTATATTGCCAGCAATGAACCTTCACATATGGATTGTGTTTGATGATTTTTTAATCCTTTCCAATGATTATATGATATTCTATATCTATATATATATATATATCTATATATAATGATTATATGATTTTCTATGATTTTCTCAGTTCCTCATTTTCACAGGGTGCAGGTATAGGTGCAGCCACATGCCACTTAGAATGGAGATAGTGTAACTTGCCCTATCTTCCATTCTGGGAGATGTACTACAAGGGAAGGGTGAGATTGTGTATATGGAGCAACAAACACCTTCGGGGGTCTACGTGAGAGGAATACCACGTGGTCTTGTCACTACAGCCTGGCTGAAAGTCTTCACAAGGCTCAGTGGGGGTAAATTTAGGAGATGAATGCTCTCTGCCTTCAGCAATGGGTTCCCCTACTTAGCAGGAGTTTCCAATAGACCAACCCCAATTGTCCCGGGGCCAGAGGCACTGCTTGGTGATACAGCCAGGGGCTTTGGGTTTTACTTTACTGTTATTATTGGAAAGTTTCTCACACTTACAACTTCCCACCTCTCTCTCCAGGGACATCTTCTCCTATTGACTGCCTGGTTCTCCAGCTCGCTCCCTCTCTCCCTCTCTCCCTCTCTCTCTGTCTCTCTCTGTCTCTCTCTCTCTCTGTCTTTCTCTCTCTTCCTCTCTCTCTCTTCCTCTTTCCCTCCCTCCCTTCCTCCCTCTCTCCTCTCTCTCTCTCTGTCTCTGTCTCTGTCTCTCTCTGTCTCTCTCTGTCTCTGTCTCTGTCTCTGTCTCTCTCTGTCTCTGTCTCTCTCTCTCTCTCTCTCTCTCTCTCTCTCTCTCTCTCTCTCTTTCTCTCTCTCTCTCTCTCTCTCTCTGTCTCCTTTACACAGGGTCATTCAATTACTTTACTTCCAGAAAACAAAATCTACTGTTGGAAGCTTTTGCTTTCAGAGTCCAATTCCCTGCCATCTTACAACTGCTCTAAACAGCAGCAAGGCAAGAGAAAGTCATTAAGGAGCAGAGGCAGCTCTCCCTCGTGGCTGGAGGGAGCTCCTGTTCTTGGCTCCCCACGATGAGCATTTAAAAGCAAAGGGGGGAAGGGTGGAGAGAAGGAAAGAAACAGACTGGCTTTTGAAATGGTGGGTGCCCAGGGGAGGAGTTACTCCAGGTAGACATAAGGTAAGGTAGATTCCCGGTTTCCTGAGTAACAGTCCTTCATAACCAGACTTCTCTATCTCCCTAACTCTGACATTCATACACTTTCCCATCCCAATCCACCAGCTGACTATTATTGGAGCATGGGCACAGTTGGTTGAATGAGCACAGCATTTGGAGGACCCAGGTTCGAGTCTCACCTCTGCCATTTATGACCTGTGTTACCTTATCAAGTCACTTCAGATTTCTAAGTTTTGATTTCTTCATCTGTAAAATTACGAGGTTAGACTAGATGACCTTTGAGGTCCCTTCTGGCTATAAATCCGTGATGTGGGATTATGAAGAGTTGGCTCTGTCATGCAGTGGAAATAATAACTTACACTTGTGTAGCATTTTAAGATTGCAAAGCAATCTTTTCTAACAACAACCCTGAGAGGTAGATAGTGCAAATTTTATTAACCTCGTTTGAAAAATAAGGAAATGGGCTCTCAGAAATTCAATGATTTGCCCAGGATCACCCAGCAGGTAATGAATGTACCATCTAGCCCTTCCATGTGCTAAGAGTTAAGGGTTCAAAGAAAGGAAAAAACCAGTCTGACCAGAAAGAGCTCACAGTCTAATGGGAGAGAAAGCTGCAAACAAACAGGAGATATACGGGATAACAGTGGTATGAAGGGGGATTGGGAAAGGCTTCTTGCACAAGGTGGAATTTTATCTAAGCCTAGAAAGAAATCAAGAAAGCCAGGAGGTGGAGATGAAGAGAGAGAGAGAGAATTCCTGGCATGGGGGCCAGAGATGAAATGTCAGTGTTAGGAAGGAGACTGGTATATCTGCCCCAAGACAGGATGGGGACATTCTTGATGGTTTCTATTTGATTTTGCTTCCCCAGTGGTATAGAGTTGAGAAGGCTGGAAAGTAGCTTACTAAGCCTGAGATCAGGACCCCAAAGGTTAAAAGCTAACCAGGCAGAGCCCAGTAAGTACCCAGTAAGTAAATCCCACTTTTCCTGCCTACACCAATGCTACCCTGAGCGATGGACTCTGAATCAGAAGACAAGGATTTAAGTGCTGGCTTCTGCACTGACTCTGGGACCTTTGGCATGCCATGAAACCTCCCTGATCCTCAGGTTCTTCATCTATAAAATAAGAATGAGAATATTTGTGTTACCTATCTCACTGGGCTGTTAAGAGGAAAGTGCTTTATCAATCAGAAGACTGTAGAATTTAGATCCAGAAGGAAGTTCAGAGAACCCAACTTTCATTTTACGTGGGATCATAGAATTGAAGCTGGAAGTTACCTTAGCAGTCATCTAGTCCAACCTTCTCATTTATCAGATGGGTAAACTGAGGCCCAGAGATGTTAAGTGACTTTCCCAAGGACACACAGGTAGGAAGAAAGGATCAGAGTTAGGATTCATACATAGGCTTTCTGACTCTGGAGCCAGTGACCTATCCACCATACCCCTAAGGCCCTGTATGAATGTGAGCAATGGTCAATATTCCTCAAGTCGCCCATTTCTTAAAATATAGAATACACCCATGAACTTGTCAGCCTCCTTAAAGTTAGGAGGAAAGAAGGGAGGGAGTGTGCTTGTTAAGCCATCCATGGGCTGCTCCCTATCTTACCCAATACATCACTTATGTATCATCGACTCTTAAACCCTGATTTGCATTGCTTACCACTTTCTGAGGTGTGAATGCTCATACCTCACTTAACAGTTGGCTTTTGTCAGCCTAGTTCCAAACTAGTTTCAACACATTCTGGGGTTACAGAAAAATTAATTGTTTGCCCACAATGGCTTTCAGAGATCATCTTTGTTTTTGTTATTGTTGTTGCTGACAGCTAGGTGGTGCAATGGATAGAGTGCATGGCCTAGAATCAGGAAGACTCATATTCCTGTGTTAAAATCTGGCCTCAGCCAGTAGCTGTGTGATCCCCAAGAAGTCACTTACCCTTGTTTATCTCAGTTTCCTCATCTCTAAAATGAGCTGGAGGAGGAAATGGGAAACCACTCCATCATGTTGTTTCTCCTCCATGACATCACCACTTCTATCCTCTATCCTTCATTCTATCAGTTGAAATGTGTCTAAGAGGCTGAGGGAATACAAAATATTGAATGATATATATTATAACAACAATTTCACTGAGATATGCTAAAGTGGCCTAGTACACTGCGGAACACTAGCCTACTTGACCTGTCTTGTTAGATGTCTCCTCCTACTCACAAACTTCACTCATATTTCACCTTTGGCTCCCTAGTAAACAGCAAATCCTAATTTCCATAACATCACTGACATGCCACCAACAAGCTCCTCAGCTTCACAGGCTCACAGGCTAGGGGTTATTTTCTGCTCCTCTCTCTGTACATTCATCCTCTCCTCCCTCACAGTTTCCTTCCTCCCTCTCCATTCCCACGGCCACTACCCAGGTCTAGGTCACACACAAACAATGAGACTCACACAGACTCTCGAAGTTAGAGAGAACCTTGGGAATGAATCTCAGCCAATGGTATTTGAGAGGACAGCACTGAGACAGTTCTTTCTTCCTTCCATCTATTGCGAATGAGTCTATGAAGGAAATCAAAGAGAGACTAGCTACATAGACTGTACCCTGTGCTCCAATACCTCAGGTCATTAGCTCCCAGAGAGCAGATTTGTCAGCCTCCATGAAGTTCTACCTTCTTTCAGAGTCTCATTTTGTAGAAGTTAAGATTTTTATCTCTTGCTTTATTGGAGAACAAACTGAAAAGTTTGCCAACCCTAAGACTGGAATTAATATTCTACCACCAACACTATGGCAAAATAAAAGGAGCCATGAATGGGGAATGAGAGGCTTAAGTTCTAATATGATCTCAGTAACTTATTAACCTTGAACAATGAATTCACTTCCCCATTTTGGGCCTCACTTTCCTCATCTGTAAACCAAATAAAAAATAGATAGTTTCTAAGTTCTCTTTCAGATCTGTTATTCTATAACTATATGAAAGTCAAAACTGGCTTTCAAATACAAGACTGGTCCACTGGGTAGTAGTGTGATTATCACAATCGCATCATTCTGCAAGATGATAGCAACCCTGAAACTCATAGCTCCTTAGTACCTCTTGCCCCTAGGGTGAGATTCTCTTTCCATATGATTAGAAAGGGTAGAAGGTAGACAGCAGAGAGCTCCTTCTAGATCCTCTATTTAAGGAGAACTCCTGGGACAACCATCTCATCACAGCTCATCCAGCCATATGCCTGATCTTCATCATCATGTATCCAAGCCAGGTATCTCCCCCCTTTTTTTCATATATTCTTTGTGTGTTGTCTTCTACCACTAGATTGTGAGGGCAAGGACTGTTTTTTTTAGACCTTTGTTTGTATTCTCAGCATTTAGCACAGTGCCTAGTACAAAGCAGGTGCTTACTAAATGTTTATTGACTGACTCACTGATTCTCCACAGCTTGGTCTGGGACCTCAGGAATCAATAACTTGCCTATCTGGTCACATGTGTTAGAACACAAGCAACTGCAATGTGTCTCTGTCTCAAGACAGCCATTGTGGACTCTTGGAGAGGAGAGGGAGCCTGTGTACATGCAAGACTTTTCTGCTGTGTGATCCAAGACTCCTCTTATCTCTGTTCCTCTTGGCTACAACAAAAAAAAAGTAGGAAAAAGGCTAACTGTGCAACCAACTTCCTTTTTTATAGTCCCAGCACAGAAGAGATAGCTCCAGCCAACAACATCCTGAACCAACCAAGTTATCCCCAGTTAGTTCACAACATTCCAAGCAAATCAATCAATCTTCAATAGATGGGATGTAATAAAAGCTCAGGACTCAGAGCTCCTCAAGCTAACTGGAACTCCCCTGAACAATCTCGTACACTGGTAAATACCAAACCTTTTCTGGACAGCTATGGTTTAAGAAAAAAGGAAATAGAGAAGAGATGATAATTCTGAATATCCGAAGGGCTGGGTGGAAAAAAAGATGGAAGAAAAAGTTTAAAGAAAAGTGAAGCTGAGGACAGGGAAAACAAAACTTTGCCTGCTTCATATTTTTGTCAAGGTCATAGGATCATAGAATTCAAGCTGGAAAGGACCCTAGTGGCCATCAAGTTCAACTCCATCATTTTATAGATGTGGAAACTGAGGCCAAGGGAAGTTAAGTGACTTGCCCAAGGTCATACACACAGATGGTAAGCAGAAGAGATGAGATTTGAACCTCTGACTCCATAGCCCATGTTCATTCCATTGTACCATGTCCACCCACCCTCAACCCATACCATGTTTGTTCAAGCCCAGTCCCTGCTTTCTTAACCACAGTAAACAGCCACTCAAAACGTCCCAACATTGAGCTATTTATTCTAGCAACTTCTATCCAACAGAAGGAATGCGTTTCGCCTCTGAAAACTGTGCTCTTCCAGGCCTAGAGACAGAAGCTTGCTTGCAAAGGCTCGCAGTCTGTCCCTGTCCAGCTGGGCCACCTACAGAGAGACCTCTGAGGTCGTGGAGGTTATCCAGCCCCCAGATGTTTTTCTTTCCCCTCCATCTGGAGGTCAGCTGATTCCCACCACAGAGCTCTGAGCCGAATTCTTCTTTCCCAGCAGAAGTTACTTCTCCGTTGTTGCTGATGGCTTTCAGCACCAGGACATGCCAAGGAGGACCATTTGACCCCTGAGTAAGGGCTTGGCCCCATTTTGCGGACAAAGTGCAGTTAATAGCTTTGAAATCGCACAGCTGGAATAAAAATTGTTACCAAAGTGGGTTCTTCAAATTTGAGATGAAAGCAATTGCTTGTGAAAGCCGCAGTCGATTGAGTGGGGCTGAACACAATAGAATCTCCTAATGCAGCAATGGTAAAGAGTCAGGCACAGGCTGGAAGGAAGGGGTTTGGAGGAGGGGGGTGGGACGTTTTACATCTGGAAGGTAACACAGCTGCCAGTATTTGCCATCAGAACACAAACAGGTGACAGGAGATAAGAGGGATGATTGCAAGGGTCCCGTTCCTCCCCTCTTCTACACTGTTTAGTTGGTTGGTCATTGGGTCTCATTGAGGGAGCTCTCACCTCTTTCCTTCCCTACACAGGTCATGTCACTCTCCTGTTCAGAAATCTTCAATGGCTCCCCCACTGTCTGCTGAGAGCACTCAGAATTTCTAAGCCTCAAAATAGCCTGGATCCAGGGGTTTCCTGATGGTAAATGTTTAACAAGCGACTGTCAAAAAAAAAAAAGTACAGGTAATAGACTTTTCAAGTTTAATCTTCGTTATTAACATTTTCCCCCCACCACATTCTTAAGTCTAAACAATAGCCAAAACAGTAAGCCAAGTCCTGATCTATGGTGATTCCTGAAGTATAAATGCCCAAACTGAAAATTTAACAACTGGCTCTCCAGCTTTCCCGGGAGGGATCAAGTTGCTTTCAGAACACCTGTCTGGATCCCTCCACAATCTGTCATGAACTGACCTTTCAAGTCTGTTCTCATATTACCCTTTATCTCACATTGAGTTCTTCTACATGAAGCCTTTATTGGAGCCAAAATGATCTTCTCAACCATCTGCTGTACACAGCTTCTGCTCTGAACTCTGCCCCTTACTCTGTGACCTTAGCAAGTCATATACTTACCTATATTTCAAGCTTCTTGTCTGTGAGAAACAAAAAAAAAAAAAAGAGGGCAGAGGGGATGATAATAGTCCTGGCAGTACCTATTTCACAGGGTTATTGTGTGAGGATCAAATGAGATAATGCATATAAAAGGCTTTGTAAACCATTGTTGCTGTTAAGTCGTTCTCAATAGTGTCAGACTCTCCCTAACCCCACTTGAGATTTTCTTGGCAGATACTGGAGTGGTTTGCCATTTCCTTCTCCAGATCATTTTACAGACGAGGAAACTGAGGCAAAGAGGGTTAAGTGATTTGCCCAGGGCCACTCAGCTAGTAGGTCTCTGAGGTCATATTTGAACTTAGGAAGATGAGTCTTCCTGACTCCAGGCCCAGTGCTCTACCCACTATACCCACCTTGCTGTTCTTTGTAAACCTCAAAATCCCATAAATACCAGCCATTCAATTGGTGAGAGCCAGAAGCTATGGAGTAGAATGTGGGGGTTAAAGTCAAGAACACCTGGGTTGAAGTCCCATTCCTGAAATATACTAGCTGTGTGACGGGCAAAACACAACCTCCAAGTGCCTCAGGAGGTCTTGGAAGTAAACAGGGGCAGGGCAGAGCTGATGGAGAGCTGGCCTCAGGCACTAGAAGTTATAGAGCAGGGGCCACCGGCATTGACCAGTCATTACATACACACACACACTCACACACACACACGCACACATGCACACAACACACTTGCACACACATAGGTGTATGTATTTGTACAATATACATGGATATGTACACATTTTAGATGTGAGTATGTTACAAGGCTTGTGTATATTTCATGTATACAAATATGCGTGTATATATAAATGTGTATTGTGAATATACGTGTGTATACAATTAACACTTTTTCCATCATCTTCTTAAATCTAACAATAAGTCTAAAACAGTAAGTTAAGTCCTGATTTATAGTCATTTCTGATGTGTAAATGCTCACACTGAAAATTTAACAATGACTCTCTGGCTCTCTCTGTAGAATTTCATATACGTATACATATACGTACATATACATGTGTATACATATACATATACATATAAAGATACACATGCATGTGTGCGTGCATATTTAATACATGTGATGTGTGTGCACATAGAAATACATACACATGTATATGCAAATGTGATGTGTATATACATGAACAAATTACAGGCAAAAGTTAATCACTGTAGACTTTCACTTGGTTTTTTTTTCCAAAAATTTTATTGATATTTTTGTTTTATGTAACTTGCATTTCCCAATATATTCCTCTCCTCCCAGTAATCCATCCCTTGTAACAAAGAACTTAAAAAAGGAAGGAAAAAGCAATCAGCAAAACTAATGAACATACAAGTCTGACTCATATAGACTCACTTGGAAGGGAGTTTCCTATGCCATGGAAATTTCCTCCAATAATGAAATCACAGGGCCAGATCCCCCCAAAAAGACATGAACCAAGCATTCATTAGGAAGCCATTATGTTCAAGGTACTAAAGGATCTTGGGGAGATCACAGAGCCAGTAGAGGGCTCAGAGGTTATCTAGTACAACCCACCCACCTCCACTTTTGTAGATGAGGAGACTGAGTCTCAAAGAGAGGACCCCAAGGTCACACAACTAGTGCAGAGCAAAACCAGCACTGATCTCAGATCTGCTGACTCCACAACCAGCACTCTTTCCAGTACATCACATTGTCTGTAGATTTCTTTTAAAGTCCCAATTCGTGACTTGAAGAAGTTTACATCCTACTAGGGAGACATGACGTATGTAAGTGTAACATAAGGTGAAGAGTGACGGTGGGGAGGGTCAGTGCACAAAGCAAAAATCTACCTAAATGCTTAAAAAAGACTGAAGTGTTTCCTTTCAACTAATGGGACCAGGGAAGGCTTTGGGGAAGAGTTGGCATATCACCTGAGCACTGAACGAAAAAAAAAATTCCAAAAGTGTAATGTGGGGAAGGAGTGTATTTCAAGCATTAGGGAAGACATAGCTAAATGCTCAGAAACAGCATGTCAAATTTGTTTTTTTGTTCAGTCATTTTTCAGTTGTTTCCAATTCTCTGTGACCCCATTTGGGGTTTTCTTGGCAAAGACACTGGAGTGGTTTGTCATTTCCTTCTCCAGCTCATTTTACAGATGAAGAAACTGAGGCAAACAGGATTAGGTAATTTGTCCAGGGTCACACAACTAGGAAGTGTCTAAGGTCAGATTTGAACTCAGGAAGAGAAGTCTTCATGACTCTAGGCCTGGCACTCTATGAATTGCGCCACCTAACTGCCCACATTTAGAGAATAGCTAGTAATCTAGCTTGTATGAAACATAGAGTCCATGAAGGAAAGCAGTGTGAAATTAGGCTAGAAAACTAAGTTGGAACCAGACTTCAAAGAGCGTTCCATGCTAGGCTAATGGCTTTGTCCTTTAATCTATAAGCAATAGGAAGCCACTGACATTTTCTGAGCAGGACATGATCAGATCTTTGAATGAGAAACCACCATGAAAATCCACTGTTTAGGAGGATATAGAGGGGGAAAATTCAATATGATCAGTATTTGTCAAGTGATTACTATGTGTCAGGCACTGCGCCTAAACTCTGGAAATATAAATACAAAAAAAAAGAAAGACAGCCCTTGTCCTTGAGGAGCTTACATTCTAATGGGGGATGATCATGCACCAAAGGAAGCTGAAAATGGGGAGGAAGGTATTTGGTGAGGATGCATGATGGAGGAGTCTAGATTGCAGCCTGGTGAGAAATGAAGAGATAGCTGGCCTGGACACTTTCCTTAAATGGTGGTTCTGGGAGGAGTTATCCAATAAGAGAGAAGGACCACAAGAGTTGCCAGTATTTCTGAGCTGTGAATTTTTGAGGATAAATAGTTTTCCAGGGCATGTTGGAGAAGAAATGATGTAATTGCTTGACAGTAATAGTTGAAGTATGAGGTCATTTATAGCAAGTGCAATGACCCATTTCCTAAAGTAGTTATGAATGCAAATGGCTCAGACCTACTAAGGTGTGATAAAGAAGACATTAGAGAGATAACAGAAAAGACACAGTAGGTGACCCTAGAGAAATCTGTGTCTCAGGTGATTGCTGCAACCAGGCCATTTTGAGCTACAAAAATCTGGTATACACCATCTGAGCAAGGAGGGGCTTTCAGCTCCAGAGTTAAGCAAAGAGTTATTCAGATGGTGGAAATGCCAAAAGGTTCAAAGGAGCCTTCAAGATTCCAAATTAATATAAATCTACAAATATGGCTGGCAGCATGAAGGAAGTCAGGTTAGAGAAAGGAAAAACTGGAGGAAAGGGGACCAGTTGGGAGAATCATAATAATTGAACTAAGATGGTGTTCTTGTGAGTGGAGAGAAGAGGATGGACATGAGAGATGTTGTGGAGGTAGATTTGGCATGATTTAACAACTAATTTGATGTGGAGGATGAAAAAGAGGCAAGAGTGAAAGAGAATGCTGAGAATCCAACCCCAGGTGATTCAAATGATTCATATTGAAGAGAATGAGGAGGGAGGAGAAGATGTGGAGGCAGTGAGTGCAAGCTATTCTTCCTCAAAATAAATTGGAACGTGATCATTGAAACCATGAGAGCAGATGGATTTGAGAGAGAGCATTAGAAGAGAAGTGGGTTAAGGAAGAGCCTTTGGTGTTAACCCCACCAGGAAAAGGGCAGGAAAAGGATGGTGAAGGAGATTGATGAAGAGTGGTCAAATGGGTAGTCAATAAACATTTATTAAGTGCCTACTATGTTTTGGGTACTATGCTAAGTGCTGGAGATACAAATACAGGAAAAAGACAGTCTTTGCTCACAAGAAGCTTACAATCTAATGGGTAGAAAGTGAACTTAGAGAAAGTAGTGTCACAGAAATCAATACAACAATACAATACAATAAACATTTATTAAGTACCTACTGTGTGCTGGGTACTATGCTAAGTACTGGGGATACAAATGCAAAAAAAAAAAAAAAGAAAGACAGTTTTTGCCCTCAAGGAACTTACAACCTAATGGGTAGAAAGTGAACTTGGAGAGAGTAGTACCACAGAAATCAATGCAATAATGCAGTATGATAAACATTAAGTGCCTGCTGTGTAACAGACACTGTACTAAGTGCTGGTGATACAAATAGAAGAAGAAGAAGAAGAAGAAGAAGAAGAAGAAGAAGAAGAAGAAGAAAGATAGTCTTTGCCCTCAAGAAGCTTACAATCTAACAGGTAGAAAGTGAAATTGGAGAGAGTAGTGTCACAGAAATCAATATAATAATACAATACAATAAACATTTCTTGAGTGCCTACTATGTAACAGGCACTGTGCTAAGTACTGGAAAACCAAGGGAGGAAAGCAAATCCAAGAGAGCTGTATAGTAAACAGTCTCAAATGTTACAGAAAGTTCAAGGAGAAAATACCACTGGATTTAGCGATTTAGACACATCACTAGACTGGTGAGGGCAAAATCCAGATAAAAGAGATTAATAAAAGCATTTCTGGGCAGCAGGTGAGATAAGGTCTCATGAATCTGTAGCAGACCTAGTCTTAATGATGGCATGACTCCTAACAGTGTACAGAAACTCCAGAGTAGGAGCTGAGAAGAGGGACTGAGGGTTGATCAGGGATGATTATTAATATTTCTACTCCTGCATCTTTGCTTATATTATTCCTTTCACTTGGAACGCCTCACCCTGTTTCTGCCTATTACAATTCTACCCATTCATCCAGACCTAATTTAAATGCCTTTTCCTCCATCTTCCCTGATAACCTCAACTGTCAACAGTCTCTCTTTCTAGTGAGCTCCTGTAAAAGCATGGTGCAGTAGTGGACAGAGAGAACAAAACTGAGTGAGAAGACTTGGTGTCTAGTGCTGGGTATATCTCTATCTAACTTTGTGACTTTCAGGAAACCATCTTACCTCTCTGTATTTCCTACTTTGTAACGTTGGAGGTTTGTACTAAATGATCCTTAAAGTCCCTTCCATTTCTGACATTTCTACATTTTTTTATTTGTGTAATATATCATCTCTTCTATGAGATAATAAATTTTAGGGGGAAAAGACTATGTCTTATTCATCCTCTTATCCTTCACAATGCCTTTCACAGGACTTGTCACATATTAGACATTCAGTAAATGTTTGTTGAAAGAACAGATAAAAATCCTCCCTGGGTCCTGTCTCAGGAAGGAGGTGCAGAATTCTGTGACAAAGGGGGAGCCAGACTTGGCATTTAACCTTAAAATGACCTCAGCACCTGAAGATGCAGAATCTCTGACCTTCAAGCTATTGTGTGCTTAGATTGACCACGTAGATGCTGGAGGTGTCACTGCAGGACTTTAATTGTTAATAGATGTGTTCATTGTCCTGAGGAAATTATGTAGCGGCTACCAGCTATAGTAAACTGTTTAGAAATCATTGCAATATTTCAAAAGTTCCATGGTTTTATCCCTATGAGTCCTTGCTCCAATGACAAAACATAAGCCAGCTAACCCAGGACCTCTCTCTCTCTCTCTCTCTCTCTCTCTCTCTCTCTCTCTTTCTCTCTCTCTCTCTCTCGCTCGCTCGCTCCCTCCCTCCTCCCCTCCCTCTCTCTCTCTCTCTCATTTCATGAATTCCCACAGCTTCAATGATCATCTCCATGTAGCTGACTCTTAAGTCTATATTCCAAACCTATTCTCTCTCCTGGATTCTAGTATCACTTTGCCTACTCCCTGTCTGGATTTCCCATCAGCATTTCAAAATCAACATTAATTATTTCTCTATTACATTCTCCAAAGACCCTTTTCCTGGCCTTTTCTTGTCTCCTATGATCCTCAAACCTGGACCACCTTCATCACTCTCCCTCTCAAAGGAGCACTTCACCCCCCTTATTACTGAGAAAATAAAGGCCATCTACTACAAGCTTTCTCTTCTCTCCTATTCCATGCCTCAAAACCACCCAACATCACCCCTCCATTCTCTCATCTTGTGCTTTAGTCTCTGATAAAGAGGTGGTCCTTCTCACCAGTTCCAGTTGCTGCATTTCTGCCTTGCCCTTGATCCCCATTGTCTCACAGATCCTTTAGGAGTCTGTCCTTTAGACCACCCTACCCAATCTAATCTTTCCTCTCCCCAACTACTGACTCCTTTCCTTCTTGCCTACAAATATGTCCAGTATTCTGCCATTCTTAACAAGCCTTCACTTGACCTTACCATCCACTCAAGATCAGCTAAGTGGTGCAGTGGATAAAGTGGCAGGCCTGGAGTCAGGAAGACCTGAGATAAAATCTGTCTTTAGACACTTAATAGCTGTGTGATCCTGGGCAAGTCACCTATCCCTATTTGCCTCAGTTTCCTCATCTGTAAAATGAGCTGGAGGAAACGGAAAAACACTTTAGTATCTTTGCCAAAAAGACCCTAAAAATGGTCACAAAGAATCAGGTACATTTAAACAACTGAGCAACAATAACAAATCATCCACTCAAGCCCTTGTATACCTATAGAGAGAAATGTATATAAATAATAAGTTTACATAGTATCTAGGTAGAGATATAAGCACAAATATATACATATCTATTCATCTATCTCTTTATCCATATATGGCCTTTTCACAGCCAGACTTCCAGCAAAAGATTGAACTAAACTCATGTTCTTTCCCTCAAATTAATCTGAATAATACTTATTTGTGGATATGTTAGCCCACTGCCTAACCTATTATATAGTATATTCCTGGACTTCTTTGAAATTTGTAATTGATTCTATATTTCAGCTGCCCCACACCCATTTTATACCTTTCCTTTGTGCTCTGTGCCATCTTCATTTTTTATCATATATTTATTTATTTAGGTAATTAGTATTTTACTTTTTCCAATTACACATATAGTCAATCATAGTTGATCATCACACAATGTTGCTGTTACTGTGTACAATATTCTCCTGGTTCTGCTCACTTCACTCAGCATCAGTCCATACAAGTCTTTCCAAATTTTTCTGAAATCCACCTGCTCATCATTTCTTACAGCACAATAGTATTCCATTACATTCATATACCACAGTTTGTTCAGCCATTCCCCAGTTGATAGGCATCTCCTCAATTTCCAATTCTTTGCCACCACAAAAAGAGCTGCTATAAATATTTTTGTACATATGGGTCCCTTCCCCTTTTTTATGGTCTCTTTAGGATACAGACTTAGTAGTGGTATTGCTGGGTCAGAGGGTATGTCATATTAATTTTTAATTAATTGGAGAATGTACTATTGTCTCATTGTCATAGGGCAACACCCATAGAATGTTGATATCAAAAAGAAAAGCTTTTATTTGATTGGAGAGGCATAGGGTCCTTAAAAGTGTTTTACAATTTTTTAAAGGCAATCCATTCCATTCTATTCCTCCTGTTCAATTCTGGACTCAACTTCTCCATTTTTACTATCTGTCCCAAACCTACACACTGATGGGGAAGTTCTATGGGTTTTCTATCCAAATGCATATTATGATTTGAGCTTAGACACTGTTGTCCACTTAGTTTTTTTTCTGCATGGATGATCAGGTCAAACTCTTTGGGGTGGTCATGGACTTCTTCCAAAAAGCTCTGCAATGTTCTGGAATTTGAGGCAACCATAACAATGTCACCTGCAGAAAAGAGTGTCTGGAGAACTTTACCATCCACAGGATTCTGTCCTCAACTTGCACATTGTGTGCTAGATGTCATAAAAGACATGTGTGATAGGAAGAGAAGAGGGAATGAGTATGTATTGAGGATGATCACCAGAGTCCATAACTGGATACTGTATCCTCCCAATGTTAAGAGAAAGTGGGAAAGGCCTAGAGTACACTGGATGGACCCTCTCTCTTAAACTTATAGGCTATGGAAAATCTATGGGACAGCATGGACAAGAGTTTCATTGAGTTGGCAGGCATGGAGAGGTTTCCGTTTTTATCATTAGAAATAACATTTGAATTGAGGGGGTCACAAATCCATTTGAGTATTTGAGTTACTTCCCCCCAATAAAATGTGAGGTCCTTGAGGGTAAAGACTATTTCATTTTTGCATTTGTATACCCAATATCCTAAGTCAAGTCAGTCAGTCAATAAACATTTATTAAGCCTCTACCATGTCCAGGCACTGGGCTAAATGCTAGAGACATAAAGAAAAGCAAGACAGTCCCTGCCCTCAATAACTTCATAATCTAATGGGGGAGACAATATGCAAACAACTATGTACAAATAGGGGCAGCTAGGTGGCCCAATGGATAAAGTGCTCGGCCTGAGGTCAGAAAGACTTATCATCCTGAGTTCAAATCCAGCCTCAGACACTTCCTACCTGTGTGACTATGGGCAGTTCACTTAACCCTGTTTACCTTAATTCCTCATCTGTAAAATGCACTGGAGAAGGAAATGGTAAACCACTCCAATATCTTTGCTAAGAAAATCCCAAATGAGGTCATAAGGAGTTGGACATTACTGAAACGACTAAACAACCACAACATTGTGATAGTCCAGACATGAGGGGATAAAGGACTGCAACAGGGAGGTGGCAATTTGTTGCCTCTTTCCCTTCATTCTTCCCCACCCTACCCCCATAATAGCATTCAAACAAAGAAATCCCTCCATTTTCTTATCCCTCAGCTCCCTGTAATCTGCCTTCTGACCCTGTCACTCAATTCCATCTATTATCTCTAGGGTTACCAATAACCTATTAATTATCAAATCTAAAAGCCTTTACTCAGTTGGCTTCATTCTTCTCCTTGGATTTTAATGAAACTGTTTTCTCCTGGTTCTCCTCCAACATTTCTGGGAACTCCTCCCAGTATAACCATTCCTGTGCCACCATGAATGTAAAAATGTACCCTAGGATTCTGTCCTGAGCCCTCCTGTTTCCCTACATAGTCTCCTGGTGACTTCATTTGATCTTGTAGGTTTAATTATCATCTCTGCATGGATGACTTCCAAATTTTTATCTCCATTCCTAGTCTCTTTTCTGATTACCAACTTAATATTCTCTAGGCATCACAAACTCAACACATCCTAAACAGAATTCATTCTCTTTGCCACCAAGCCCCATCCTCCAAATATAGAAAGAACATTGAATTGAGTTGTTGGATCTTAGTAGATACCTTCTGGAACTGTTGTGACCAAAAAATTCCATCACATTATGGCCAACCTATTGTTAATGAATGTCTCCATACTTAGCTAGTGTAGTTCTCAGATATAGTCAATGTGCCACCAAGGAGTCACTGCAGTTTTTATTCTCGAACATCCTTGAAGTTATTCTAGTGTAGTAGAACCTGTCAAAATATATACTCCACTATTTTAGTTTTTAAGAACCCAGGGTCATTTCCAAGTCGAATGAGGCATCATGAAAGAATTTTAGTGAAGACCACAATAGTTAATTTTTGTAAATTGCCTTGTCTAAATTACATATAATTTACTGATGTTTTGGTCTCTGATTTGATTTGTTCCATGTGGAAGTACAACAATCAGTCACTCAAGAAGCATTTATTAAGCACTTACTATATACCAGGTACTTTCCTGGATGCTGGTGATACAAAAAAAAAAACACAAAGAAGAAAACAATCCCTACTCAAAAGGGGTTTATGTTCTATCAGGAAGACAACAAGAACTTATACGCATAAACAGAATAAATTTAAAGATAATAAATTCAAATAAATGCAAAGTAGTTGAATATAGGTTAGTTTGAAAGGAAGGGCACTAGTAATTAAGAGGATAAGGAAAGGCTTCACATCTGTGTCTCGAAGGAAGAAAGGGATTTTATAAGGCAGAGGCAAAGAGGGATGCATTCATGGCATAGGGGACAACCATTATAAAGATTTGGAGATGGGACAATAGATGTCATATGTCAGGCACAGAGCAAAAAACCAGGTTGGCTTAATTGTAGAGTAGGTAAGAAGTGATATCCTTTGAAAATGGAAAGTAGGCTGGGACAAGGTTGTGAAGGGCTTTAAAAACTAAACATGGAGAACTATGTCTGCCTCATATGGAACTTATCATTTCAAGTCCATTGGGAGACACCATTGGCAGACTGATCCTATGAGGCATCTCCTAACATTGCCAACAGCACAGGACCTCATGCTACCAGTTGTTTGGGGGCTAAAAAGGGCAAAGGGGAAAAAACCATAAAGGATCCAACTACCAAACCAGTAGTTTTTTCCAAAAGTACCAGTTCTGTTCAAGGCTTATATTTCAGTTCAGTGTGGTGGGTAGATAGAGAGATATAGATGTAAATATATAGATGTGCATGTGTATATGTACATGTATATGCAGCTATAGATCCTTCTGGGTCCCTCAGTCTATTTAGTGTATACACAGCATTTAGTATACCATTTAGTGTACACACACACACACACACACACACACACACATTTCTCTTTACACTTCCAGGGACCATCTAAGGACTTTTGATTCTAACTCATTACTAGTAAGTAGCTGTCACCCCTTGTCCAATGTCTCTCCTTTTCCTTCATCATCCTATCACAGATGTATTGACCTCATCTGCTTCAGAAGCTGCTCAACAAAGTTGAGGTGCTCTGTTAGGGAAAAATGGGGGTGGAGTGAGTTGGGAGAGTGTGGAAGAGAAATGAGGTCAAGTGAAAAAGATAATCAACTCTGTCATCCTTCCAACAGGGAGTAATGTCCATAAGCTGGTTGGCCTGACTTTATTGAAGCTTTTTTTTTTTGGCAACCTTTCCTATTTCCCCTCTCCTTTTGCTTTTCCCTGTGGTTCATTGGCCAAGAGAAGAATCTTTTAGGTATGTAGTTCCTCCTTTCCTTACTCTGTGCAGGGATGTTGCCCAAACTTGAGCTCTCCCTAAAAACTTTTAGCCTGGTCTAGTCCCCTCCCTCCTACATGTCTTTTTATATTTTATTTTTGCTAAAGCAAATGTATTTCCAATAATTTTGCAAGTTAGATTTTGTTGCTTCTCCATTGAAACTAAGGAGAGTAAAGAAGGGTCAAGTGAATGAGTGTTAGGGCCTAGGGGAACCCAAATTATCTTTTTGGTCGGGGGGACAAAGAACCTTTCTTTCAGCCTTGACATACTTATACTCAGCAGTGAAAGTTGGGATTTCCAGCAATAATCCTACTTGGATGAATCTTAATATTGGAAGGGGGAGTGAGGAACATGACTCCCAGGTTTCCAAATTTCAGAATTATTTTTGGAAGGTCTTTGGAAGGTCTGAATTCAATTCCACCCCACCCCTTCAAACCCCAGATCGGTTCATTTGAGCATGGTAGTGAGAAGAGTCAGATGCCATGTGTTTGTTTTTTTTTAACCCTATTCCTCCCTTACCAAAATTCAAATCCAGATTCAATGAAACTGGAAAATGTCCCCAAGTGTTGATTATTGGACTAAGGGAGAAGTATGTATCTCCCTTGCCCCAAAGTTTTGGGAGCTACCTGTTTCCTCCTACCCCTCAATGATCTTTTGCTCTATTGTGGCCCCTAGGGGTAAGCATGCTGCACAGTGGGTGTGGGCCACAACTTGTTGGTAAAAAGGAGGGGAAAAGGAGATGGGGAAGAAGAGAATAAATAAAAATAATGCCTACTATATGCCACATATTGTGCTAAGCACTTTACAAATAGTATCTCATTTGATCCTCCCAAGAATCCTACGAAGTAGGTCTATTATTACCCCCATTTTACAGTTGAGGAAGCAGAGGCAGACAGAGACATTGTTAAGTGACTTGCCCAGGGTCACACAGCTAGTAAGTGACCGAGGTCATATTTGAACTCAGGTCTTCCTGACTCTAGGTCCACCCCCTGTGCCACCAGTTGCCTCTTCTTTTTGTTTCCTTCTCCCAATCCACAATTATTTCTTTTTTCTTCTGGTACTTCTTTTTTGTTTCTCAGTGGGGTTGTGGGTGTTGGGACAGACATGAGCATTGATGGCCTTCAAAAAATTTTTGTGTGACTATGAAACACTAAACACTGAATTCCAAAAGAATTAAAAACCCACCTCCCCACCAAACACTACCATAAGACCTTTCTTCTGCTCCATGACCTTTTTTTTCTTTATTGTTAAGACTTTTAAATGTAATTAAGTTTTTGCATAAATAAATCTTGTAAAGTGTAGTAATATATACTTAAATATTACAAAACTTTTCAAGATATATTACACATATATACATATATGTATGTATGTATGTATGTATACACTAAGTGGAAAATTATAGATTTTTATTCTACAGGCAATATGCAGTCATGGGAGTTTATTGAGTAGAGGACTGATATGGTCAGATCTGTGCTTAAGGAAAATCACTTCAGCAGAAATGTATGGAATGGTCTAGAGTGAGGAAGGAATTGAGCCAAGGAGATCAATTAGGAAGCTATTGAAATAATCTGGGTGAGAGGTGATGAGAGCCTGAACTAAATTGATAGCTGTACAAACAGGAAAAAAAATTGGAAAAGAAGATGCAAGAGATGTTAGTAAAAATAAGTAAATAAATGAATGAATGAATGAATGATAGTATGGTTTGACACCCTGAGAAACCTCCCTCCCTGAGAACACCATTTTAAGAAGAACCCTAGAATGTTTCACCTTATTCATACCTGGACTCTTTCTGGAATTTTTCTCCTTCTCATCTGCTTCATTGACACCTTTGAAATCTCCACCTTAAAGTCCTCCATTCTTTGTTGTTGACTCTGTCCTCAGAGACCACGATTTTAGGAACAACACCTGCCCTACTTCTTCTGACTCACATCCAGACTCTCTCTAGAATCCTCCTCCTTGTCTTTCCCCACTTTGGGGTACATGTTCTCCCCCTTCCAACTTTCCAATGTCCCTTTATGTGTTATTTAACTCCACTAGAATGTAAGGGAGGGACTGTTTTGCTTGCTTGTATTTTTACTCCTATCTCTTATCACAGTGCCTGGAACTTACTAAGTGCTTAAAATGCTTCATTTATCTATCCTTGCTCTATCAACTTAGTAAATATCCTCTTTAAAAGCTAATAGAGTTCTATTGGTTAATTATTAATGGGGAGCACACCATATGGGGGCTCATTAAAGACAATACTACAAAAAAACATACTTTATATAGGATATAAAGTAGTGAGCCATCCTCTAGGGAGGCCAGCTTCTGAGTATGTACACAAGTTGGAGATGTGGCCTCAGAATGACTTCTACCCCTCAAAGGGGAAACACGCATGTGAAAACCCCTTCCAAATAAAACAAACTGCAAATGCAATGGGAAGTGAAGTCATTAATACTCCTGGCATCCAGATAATTCTTCTTGACTCATTTTTAGCACTCTTCCACCAGCAAGTCCTTATTATTTTACATCCAAAAGGCTGTTCACAAATCATCTTGACTTCCTAGGGCAGTTTCTTAGTTCACTTTTCAAAAGAACAGCCAAATGAAGAAAACACTATAGAAAAGTTCCAGTAGGATAGGGAGAGGGAAGGTAAATGCCTAGTTTATGAGTGAGTCCAAGGAAGCAGCTCTTAGAAGCAGCTCAGAAACATCCAGGATGAGGGAAGCAAGAGAGCACTGGTCACCTGTCAGATCCAGTATCCCTCAAATAAAAATACATTTATATGCTGCATGGAGGGAGGTGAACTTGATACCACAGAGGGAATCATATGCATTCTAAAGCAAAGTTGACCTACCTGTGTCAATTCTTAACAAATAGCCTCTCCTAAAGTACTTTGGCTTGCACTCCATTTTCTGGGATCCAGTACCTCAAGCTTGAGTGTTTCTGTTACATTTGAGGACTCATTGCCCAGGTGTGTTCCCTCTTTCCCCTAATGCATGGTTCTTAGAGACAGTCATTACACATTTTAATAAATATCAGACTAGATTAAAGACTTTTATTGCAATATGAACACTGTAATTTCATTTTTTAGGGCAACCAATCTATGGAATCAAATCTAATAGGAAAGCTGCAGAGAGCCTAGTTTCAGTCTAGCTTGGCTGTTGGGAGAGTTGTCCTAGGAGAAGTCAGAGAAGAAAATGGACAAGTAGATCAGTTCAAGTTGGGTCATAGTAGGGAAGTTTCTCCATAAGCCTAAAAGAGTTAGGGCCAAAAGGTCACAGTGAGGACAAAAAAAGAAGGTTACGGTTTGTAAAGTATAGAGAAAGATGTAAGATATTATGAGCCGATAAAAGAATTTGGGACTTTGTGAAAACTAGCTTCCCAGCAGTTCCAACTCACTCACTGCAACAAAGGAAAAAAGAAGAAGATCTCTGATTGTCCTTTTTGTAGTCAAACTCAGTAATTGCCTAGCACCTCCAGAGTCATCATACTTTCAAGCTCCCTAAGCAATTAGATTTTTTTTTTTTTTGGTCATCACATAGTATGAGCCACTCAGTCATGGTTGGAGACAGGCAAGATTCCCATTGTTGGATTGGAATCAGGCAGGAGAATAGCTGTACCTGCTATATATAATCCACCTGGAAGAACAAGAATAAGCATGCTCTGAGGCCTGGGTCCTTGTTGGCCAATCCTCCCATTACTTATGCTGCATTTAATAAACATTTAATAAACACCAACTGTGTTCAGAGCACAATGTTGATGATGAGTGAGAGATATAATGTTTACACAGAGTCCCTGTCTTCTGGAAGTTTACTGTCTAATAAGAAAAGGGGATAAGACATAAGCACAAATAACTTTAATGTACAGTATTGCATACTAGTGTACTAGAGAGCCAAAACTAAAATGGTATGGGATTGGCTGAAAGAATTCCTGTTGTTACCTCTCTAGTTGTACTTACATTTTCATACAGCACTCTTAGAGAAAGCAATGCCTTAACCCAAAGGAAAATATTCATAATGGAAAAATTGTAGGAATGGGCCAGGCTAGCAGATAAAATATTTAGAGGAAGGTAAACCCTCTTGGCACCCCTCAAATTTCACCAAAGATATGACCACCAACTCTATGCATTAGACCAGCATGGCCTCAAAGAGAGCACAAGTAATGCTGTTTGTAGGGGGGTCACATGGAACTTCTGTCTTTGAAGATTCTTATCATTTAACCCTCAGACCCAAAGATCAGAGAATCATATCACTGTTGTTGTTGTTGTTGTTATTGTTATTTATCCTTGGTTCTCGAAGAGGACCAACGACCTCAGGAAGATGATGTCTTGACTTGCAAGTGAATTGGATTTAAGTGAGGCAGGGCTGTGCAAAGGCATCAGCCTCACTCTCTCCTCCCTGTAAAGAATCGTAGAAAACATCTAGATCAACCTTTTCATTGTTTCACAATGGAAACTGAGGCCCAAAGAAAGAAAATTATTTGCCTGGGTCCATATAGAAAGTAGAACCAGAGCCAAAGTTAGAAATCCCTCTTCACTGTGGAAGGAGGATAATTGTTTAAAAGAAAGTTCAGCTAGATATAAGCAGTGTTGCTTATTTATTTTTCCCAGAAACCCTTGAGTTGAAAGCCAAATACTAAACATTTCTTTGCAAGACTTTTTTTTTTTCCTGCCAACCTCCATGATATAAATCCTTAGGGCTCAGAGAAAAGGCTGAAGAGACTGTCCTGAAGGAGCTGTTGGCACCATGTCAGCTTATAAAGATGGCTTTAATCAGCCTTACTCCCTTTTTTTTTTTCAAGCAGCCAGGAGAGTTACTCTGACCCACTAAAGCCAAGAACCTGAGTATTACAAGCATGCTTTGAAAAAGATCTGTCTCAATTGAGTTCAAAAGAAAGAAACTCTGCCAGCTACCTACAGTTTTTAAACAAGGACTTTGCACATGGGATATTGGGGGGAGGAGGAGAGGGAAAGCAATCCAGAATCCAGTCATAGTGACATTTTTTATCCCTATTGTCTTCGTCCCTAAACAAAAAAAAAAGTTAAAATTAAAACCAGATGAAATCTTTCTGAGACACCACCAGATTTAAGCCATTTCTATTCTCCGTTCTCTCCTCCTTCACTTCTCCCATAATGACCCATCCTATTCATTCTCTGTTCCTCCAAAATATGAGCATTCTAGCCTTCAAGAAATAAAGTCAGGGCAACTAGGTGGTACAGTGGATAGAGCACCAGCCCTGGATTCAGGAGGACCTGAGTTCAAATCTGGCCTCAGACTCTTGACACTTACTAGCTGTGCGACCTCAGGCAAGTCACTTAACCTTGACTGCCTCAGCAATAAATAATGTCAGGAAGAGCTCCGATGCATCTCAGGGAGAGGCCACAATCTGTGACCCACAATCTTGACAGGTTCTCCAACTTCCCACACAATTCACTACCCACTAGACAGAACCAATACAGTCCCTCTTTTACCTTCTACCTTCCTCCTCACCTACTCCACCTCACGCTCACAAGTATTGCCAAGAGCCATGATATTGGGCCCTGCCCTGCCCAATGACAGGCCAGTCCCTTTTTGAGGATTTCCCCCAAAATTCTTCTCAAGATTTTCCCAGTCCAAAGTAAATAATAATACAGGGCAGTATGTCCGTGGTTCACAATATTTTTTTTTTACTCATGGATACAATATTCTTTGCCATGAAAAATCATGACACATGGAACAATGACATTGATAATATTATGGGGGAGTCAAGAAACTAGTGTATATACAGTTTCCCTGTTCTTAAGAACACATACTTTTATTGAGATTGTTGTGAGTCCAAAGTCTGAGAAGTTCTGAGATTAGTGTGTACAAGTAATAGGCAACAATTGTTTATTTAGTGAATTCTATGCTTACCATACTACAAATGCTGGCTAAATAAAATTTATACTTTTAACAAAATTAAAATTCTTCACAACATGGCCCTTCCTTACCAGTTCAGTTTTAATATACTTTATTCCTCTCCATAAATGCTACTCTCCAGTAACACTACCCTCCTTGCTGTTCTTGGCACATGACCCTCCATCTCTTCACTATGTACCTTTTCCCTGGCTGTCTTCCATGCCTAGGATGCTCTCCCTTTTCACCTCTACTTCATAACTTTTCTAGCTTCTATCAAAACTCCCCCTTAAATCCTAGCTTTTGCAAAAGACTTTTCCTACTCTCTACCACTACTTGTGTCTGTCCTCTGGGATTATTTCTCATTCATACTGTATGTCTTTTGCTCTTATAGAGTCTTACATGTTTTCTGCTGCTTTAGACTGTGAGCTAGTTGAGGTCAGGAACTACCTTTTCCTTTCTTTGTGTTCCCAGCTCTTTTCACAGTGCCTGACACATAGTAAGAACTAAATAAATAACTTTTGATTGATTGATTGATTGATTAATGTTAATCTTCAATTACATGACATCCAAAATTTTGTGGCATATTCTTTGAGAATCATTGCAGTACCTACTCCAATGAATCTTCAATCTCATCATTGGGAATACTTCTTCCTACCCATCCATGCTTTCTTATTTCTGTATGATTCTTGTCCATATTCTCTCATGAATCTTCCATCAAGAATTTATTTCATGTACTTGGAGCTTTTCTCTAGTTTTGTTGTTGTTGTTTTATTTTTATTTTTGCATTTGGCAAATACCAGAGAAGGATCCTGGCTGCCCATCCTTCACCCATGCCTTGTGTATAAACAATCCATCCTCATCTGATCATATATTTCTTGGATAACATCCCTTAGGCTACTTCTTGACCAGGGGTCAACTCTAGATATATATTGAAGCCTAATAGTACCTACTAAGCATCTCTCCTTTATCCTTTGGATCACTCACAACTTTGATTCTTCAAAGATTTTGGTATTCCAAGTTTTTAAAACATACAAAATCAATGGAAGAACAGTTGTATTGGAAAGATGCGACTTTGTACCAGTGAGAAGCAGACTCAATTTATCATTCATCTACATTGCCTATCCCAGGTATGTATTCTTACGCACTAAGTCAATGAAATGCATGCCATAATCTTAACAACTGGCATTTTTCACCTCTTTTTTTTCCCTTATGGATTATTTGCCAACCTCTTTTGAGATATAAGAAATCTCATTGAGTAAATCCTGTAACATTCTGGAGCTATATGTAATCAACATACTATCATCCATAAATAAAAGTTTCTGAAGGACCTCACCATCCAATGGGAAATTCTCTTGCATTTGGACTTCATGCAATGTTTCATAGTACCATAGATTTAGAACTGGAAAGAAACTTAGAAGCCATCAAATCCAATGCGCACATTTTATGGTTGAGGCAATCAAAGCACAATGACTCACTCAGGGTCACACAGCTACCAAATGTCTAAAGTGGGATTTGAACCCAGGTCTTCCTGACTCCAAGTCCAATGCCCTATCCACTACACCAAGGTACCATTTACCTAACAACATGGCAAACACCTTCCATCAGTATGCATCTCCCTGTTTTAGGACCTACATAACATTAATAATCAGAGGGTCTTCAAATAGTTATCTCTGAGGCTGTATTGATCAAAGAATCATACTTATCTTAATGTATACATAAGGAACTTCTCTTTGGAAAAGATTTTTTAAGGCTGCATTTTGGTCTACTGAATAAAATGCTTTATTTTTTTAAAGATCAACAAACCATAAATACAGTATGATCTTAAAGTCATCTTTCATCCATTTGTGTACCTATAAAAATGTGATCTGTTATAGGCCTGTTCCCTTCTTGAATTTTCATCAGGAATACTCTTGATCTCCTCTAGCCTAGCTTACAGGTGTATTATTTTCCCCTCGCTCATTGGATATTGCATTCAACTTGGCCCACTTGTAATTCTTCATGTATGATATCATGTCCCAGTCCTCTGTGCCTTTGGATGGGTTGCCCCCATCCTTGGAATCCTCTCTCTTTTAATCTCAGTTTCTTGGAGCCCCAACCTCCCTTTGAGGCTCAATTCAAGTATCACCTCCTGCAAGAAGCCTGATTCTCCAAACTATTATTATCTATTTATTTTGCATTTATTTAATGTATATTTTTGAATTTGTTATCAGTGTGTTTGTTGCAGTTCTCCCACTCAGATGTAAATCCCTTGAAGGCAAGGATTGTTTTATTTCTTTGCATCCCTGGTCCCTAGCACATAGTAGGTGTTTAATGAATACTTATTGGATTGGGAGGTATACACTAATCTATACATAAGTACATATGTGTATTGTATGACATGCAATACTTATAGGCTATACTCATAAAAATTTTATAAAGGTGCAAAAATAAGCATGTGAAATGATAATTTCATGTTCTATTTTATCTGGAGAGAGGGGTTAATGGTATATCCTATAATTTTCCCTTTTGTTATCTTCCCATCGTTGAAATAGCTTTTAAAACTATCCCTTCATGCTTTTCTGATTGTGTCCCATCCAGCCTAGATTCCCACAAGGTGGAAGCGGTGTGGTTCAGCAGCTCTTTCTGGCTTCATCTTCCTAGGTGACATTTCAAACTTTCTTGTACCAGGACTGAAGCGTTAGGGCTCCATTTGATGATTTTCTGTTATGGACAATGATAATAGATCATTAGAGGGACTTACATTTGATGTTGATTTTTGTCTTTCCTCTGATGGCACACAGACAACTGAATCTGACTGGACTCCCACATCAGAAATCAGCTGCTTCCTATCCATTAAGCTAGAGTTCATTTGAGTGATGTTGTTTGAGGACCAAGGGTCATTATTTATTTTTCTTTGCTTCACAAGCTTCCACAACCAAAGAGATATGTGGATCCAAGGATTGCCCCAATTTGTTTTGCAGATAGGGAAACAGGAGCTCAGAAAGGTTAAGATTCACCCAAAGTCACAGAGCTAGGCTAAAAATTAAAACACAGGCCATAGTACCTTGCTGCCTCCCATGAGTATCAGAAAATGATAAAAAAGAAAGAAGGAAGGAAGGAAGGAAGGAAGGAAGGAAGGAAGGAAG
>NW_020954556.1:1095562-1133433 GCF_900497805.2 Vombatus ursinus | reverse complement strand
GAAAGAAAGAAAGAAAGAAAGAAAGAAAGAAAGAAAGTCCAGGTTTTTTAAATTGGACTGAACAAAGTTCCTGTCAGCATTGAGGGTGGGAGGACGAGATAACTACTGGTGGTGAGGTTTGCTAGTCAAGTCAATACAAAAGAAAAAAATATTATGATAAGACTGATGTTTAATCTCAGATGTTTCATTAAAGGGAGGAGTTAAGGAAAGGCTGGGCCTTTCCCAAGATGTGAACAACCATGGAAAAATGAAACATTGGCCCATAACTATTCTAGCCCATGGTGGAAGAAACCTACTGGTTTCTCATATAAAATAAAATAAAAAACCTGGGAGGAAGGCCATTATTTTGACTTTAAAGCTTTTGACTCTTTTTGCACCATAGGACAAAGGGAAGTGAGAAATGTGGGCTCACACACGGAGGGGGAGACAGACATCTTGCTTCATTTACATTCCTGTCTTTGCTTAGTGTTTTCAAGTCCTGGGATGTGATGCTGATGAAAGACAGTTAATTCAATTTCAACAGAGAAATTGATTAATGGACTGGATTAAAAGAAGTCCCTTGTGTCCAGGGCCTTACTACAGCATACCAATTTGGTGTTATCTCACCATTTTCTCCTGAGTTCCTCACTTGACACTTTGACAATGCACACTAGGGCAAAGCAGGGAAGAAAGAAGGAGGGGAAGAAAAATGAGAACTCGTAGATTAGTGCTGGAACACACCTCTACATTTAATTAGCTATATTAATATTTAAAAAAAATAATAGGGACCAGTGGGGAATATACTAATCTCTGGTCTCTTCTGCCAACTGGCAGATATTTACAAGTGAGGCCTCTATGCAGCAGTGCAAAGACTTACTTAGCTTTTTTTTGGATGGGAGCTAGGGAAGGTGCCCTATGTGTCATTACATCAGTACCCTGGCCAGCAGTGACAGGAAGGATGAGAACTGAGCCAAGTCAAGGAATAAAAACAAGATACCAAACAGCTAACAGAGGAGAAGCATGCAGGGGGGTATTTCTGTAGGGAATAGGAGTGGATCGGCCCTTTGGTAGTTATACGAGTTACTATTGGTGACCTTTTGAGTAATTTCTGTTATATTTAGGTGCCAGTTGCAAATGAGCCTCCAGACTTTGGAGACATTAGTAGGACTCTCAGGAGATTTTCCTGACATGACTTTTTCACTGTGTTTCCCTCCTACAAAGCCAAACCTTGAGAATAACTACATGTGTGGGTGTTTTACCTCTTCTTCTACTTGGGCATGTTGTATACTGTGTATACTTGGCATCTTTCTACTGGCCAGGAGTCAGTCTTACAAAATGAGGAAAGTTTGTGATGAAGAGCCCTTCTGGACATAGCACAGGGTCGCATGTCTAATAGCGCCCCTCTGTCAGGCTTTGCCTGATGATCTCTAGGACAGCATAGATTGTGCATAGTCTCTGGGAACAGCTACATGGGTTTCAAAGCTCAGATAGTTTGACAACAAAATCAGTCCATTTATGGAACTATGAGCATCCCATCCCAGAATTACAAGTGACTGCAGCCCAATTTCCATCTAAGCATTCTATCATAATGCCAACCAACTTCATAGCATCTTGAGTAACAGATTTAGAGTGGGCAGGGACCTCCGAGGCCATCTAGGCGAAAATCCTCATTGAGGAAATTGATCCCCATGAGGTGAGGTGACTTGCCTAAGGTCATACAGTTAGTAAAGGACAGCCAAGATTCAAACCCAGGTTCTCTGACTCTAATCAACATTCTTTTCACTGTATCACCCAGTAAGGTGATACAAGGACAGATGCTAACCTTTCTGGGCCAGCATTAATTAATTTTCTGACACATTTTCATCACTTAATGTGAACCATATGCAAGTAGACTTCCTGAATGGAAATTGGGAGAATCTGCTCTTGATTGGACAGTTCCCCTAAATGAAAAGGGGAATCTTCTTCAGGATAGTCATAGGTACTTTAAGGTCAAGTTCTTGGTTGGCAGTGTTCAGGTACTCCTGCCAAAAGTACATTACAGTGGCCAAAATACTGGGATTACAATGAGGTACCCAGCTACAAAATGCCCTTATCAATAAGTTTTGGCAGTTATGGGCAATTCTAGCTTGGAATGTAAATATTTGGGAAGGGATAAAAGGGAGAGTTAAAGGATCAATTAACCAAAAATCTATCTCGTTCCTGCAGACTCATCCAGAGTAATAGGTCACTGTGGAGTAATAGATTACATGTGGTGGAAGAATTACACTTGTTCTGTTTGGTCCCAGAGAACAGAACCTGGAGCCATGGACAGAAGTTGAAACAAAGCCAATTTTTTAGGTTTGTTGTCAGGAAAAACTTCCCAATGATTAAATCTGTTGGAAAAGGGAACTGACTACCTGGAGAGGTGGTAGAATTTCCTTCCTTGGAAGTCGTAGGCAGAAGCTGACTACCATTAGTCAGATGTAATATAGTGGGGCTTTCTTTCATATGTGGGCTGGACTAAATGGTCACTAAGGTTTTTCTGACTTTTAAATTCTAGGATTCTGTGGTTTTACCATTCAGCTCAGTTATCTGATTTCCAAATCCAGTTTGCCCATCCTTTGTATGAGGGAAGAAGGGGACAGGTTTAAGTTCAGGGATCTAACAATCGTGCAATTGGAAGGCATGTAAGGAGAGACAGTAAAGGATCTACAGTCATCCAGACTGTGAGAGTTCTGAGGTCACCACGGTCTTTGTTTCTTTAGCAAGGACAGACACAAACTAAAGCTCTTTACCATTGAGGTCTACAATGTAAATAAGCATCCCTATATGGGGTACTTCTACTAAGGCTGAAGGGAATGAAATTAACCAAGATGATCTGAGAATTTCTGGCATAAGAGAGACCTAGAAAAAGAAGAAGTAGCTCTTCTGCTTTGGTAACACCTGAGATTGAGGTGAATTATAGACCCCATCTGGAGGTAGAGGGGAGGGCTCAAGAGGCGACTGATTTGATAGCATCTGGTAACTAACCATATGTTCTGGATCTGGGTCTGGCAGTGAGAAGTACCTCTCTAACATACTTGAGAAAGTGGTCATAATAGTCTTGTAGAGTAGAAAGAATGATAGATTTAGAGTCATAGGATCTGGGTTTGAATCCTGGCTCTGGGGCTTACTACTGGTATAACCTTAGACAGATCATTCAAGCTCTTTGGTCCTCCTTTGGATTGTGTTGTCTGTAAAATGAGATTGGGCAATGTGACCTCTAAAGTCCCTTCTTACTCTCTATATATAATCTTATTATCCCATAACAGTCACCCTCAATAAGAAGGATTGGAGATATATAGGACTATATTCCTGACATGACATAGTAGTCAGAGAGTTATAAGGAGTACTAGTGATACTGGAGGTTGCAGACATGAATGTAATAGAGGCAGTATTTGGGGTTCTGTGGTTCGAGCAATTAAAAACAAACATGGAATGTTACTTCGGGCAGCTAGGTGGCACAGTGGGTAGGGTGCCAGCCCTGGAGTCAGGAAGACTCATTTTCATGAGTTCAAATCCAGTCTGAGACACTTACTAGCTGTGACCTTGGGCAAGTCACTCAATCCTATTTGTCTCAGTTTTCTCATCTGCAAAATGAACTGGAAAAGGAAATGGTAAAACACTCCAGTACTTTGCCAAGAAAACCCTAAATGGGGTCAAGAAGAGTTAGTCACAACTGAAACAACTGAACAACAACAACATGGAATGTTACTTAGACTACCACAATCTTCCTAAGCAGGAGTTCCTTGGGTAGGCCCAATAGGTACCCTCAGTTAAGACGGTCTCCTTTAAGTAACAGATGGAAGGAGTTCCCACTGATTACCAGAATTTTCTGGGCATCTTTAGTCAGGAGCAGATAGACCAGTTGTATCTACATTGTGATTATAATTTTCTGATTGACCTCCTACAGAGAAACTGGTGCTATATTGGCAAATGTATTTATTAAATGAGCAGAAGATATAGACCTAATTGAAGAAAATTCTAGTGATATCAAAAAGAGGTTCATTCTATTCTCCAGGCTATCAGCCAGCCAGATCTTTTATTGCATATTTGTTTCCAAGAGGGATGTTAAGTTGTACCCCATGTACTGTTTGCAGAAGTCCAAAGGAAGGAAATAAGGATTTATTAAGAGCCTACTATGTGCCAGGCATATCATTTAATCCCGACAGCACCCTGGGAAGTAGATGTTCTTATTATTCCCATTTTCAGATTAGGAAGATGAGGCAGCCAGAGTTTATGTGACTTGCCTGGGTCACACAGCTAGTAAATGTTTCAGACTGGATTTGAACTCAGGTTTTCCTGACTCCAAGTCCAATGCTCTATCTACTGCACTACCTAGCTACCTCTGAATAAGATCATTATCTTCAATACTACCTCCTGTTGATTTCAGACACTTTCACCAACATTCAGGAACCCATGCTATACTTACAAAGAAGTCTAACCCAAAGGCTCCTTTGAATTAGGGTGCAAGTTGAGTGGAAAGCATTGGGTCAGAGTTGAGACATTGTGTAGACCCAATTTTGCCCTTTTAGTTAGCTAATACACCCACAATCTACTAGCATTTAATTAATGAAATGATAATGAATCTTTTTGGTGAACATGTCCTGGCTAATACAGGTATGATCAATATATCATAGCCCTAAAGTTGAAGAGCACCTCAGAATTCATCTAATCATTCTCATTCCTGGTACAAATATGGTACATTCCTGGTACAAATATATCCCAGAGGTTTTCAGAGTGCTTAACTGAGAGTAACTATTAGGCCTATCCAAACTGCTTAGGAAAATGGTGGCTACCTAAGCAACATTCCATGTTGCTGTTGTTCAGTTGTTTCAGCCATGACTAACTCTTCCTGACCCCATTTAGGGTTTTCTTGGCAAAGATACTGGAGTGGTTTGCCATTTCCTTCTCTAGCTCATTTTATAGAGGAGGAAACTGAGTCAAACAGGATTAAGTGACTTGCCATGGGTGACACACCTAGTGTCTGAGGCTCAATTTGAACTCAGAGTTCCATGTGTTTTACTTCAAGACTGAAGATTGCATTTTCCACCAGAGCAGGTAACATTTCTAGAATTTATCCTCAGATCATAAATGTTATGAATGGCATAGATATATGTACAGGCCATCCAGGACTGCATTTTGTCAGTAGAAACTAAAGTCTGGCAGTATTTCCTAAGGAATTTCTATAAAGCTGTCCTTGCTCCAACTTCCAAATCTAACTTGCCCATCCTTTCAAGAGACAGATGCCTCAGGAGTTGCTATTAAGGCTACCCTAACTCAAAATCTATAAGAATTGGAAGATTGGTCAGACTTTGAGACAGTAAACTTTCCAGTTACATGTTACTCACATCAGTTGACATGGGTAGAAAGGAATTTTATCTTATGTGATCCTTATGAAAAAGATGGAGAATTGTGGGCTAGATAATCATATAATTAGGTAGATTCACAACTGGTTGAGTGGCCAGTTCCTAAGAGTAATCATTAATGGTTTCAAGTCAACTTGAAAGGATTTTCATGGAATGCTATGGGAATCTGCTTGCCACTGCACTAGTTATCATTTTTATCAATGATCTGAATAAAGGCATATGTACCATCATTATCAAAGTTACAGATAACACAAATCCAGGAGGAATAGTTAACATGTAAGATGAAAGAGTCAGATTTCAAAAAGATTATGATATGCTAAAAAAAATTGGCTAAATCTAACAAAATGAAATTTAATAGGCATAATTATAAAGTCTTATGGTTGGGTTCAAGAAAGTGACTTCATGAGTACAAGGTTGGGGAGGTATAATTAGATACCAGTTTGCTCATAAAGATATCTAGGGGTCTTAGTGGATTGGCACATAGTAAGCACTCAACAAGTGTTTGTTGACTGATTACAAGCTCATTATGAGTCAACAATGCCATATGAACGCAAAAAAAGCAAATGTGATCTTGGACTTCATTAATGAAACATAGTTTCCAGGAATAAAGAGGTGTCCATCCCATTGTACTCTGCCCTGCTCAGGCCACATCTCAAGTATTGTGTTCAGTTCTGGGACTTTGAGAAGTTTGAGAGTATCTGGAAAAGGGCGACCATGCTAACAATAGGGTTGAATGTTTCACCTAGGGGGCTGCAGCTCACCACTAAGTTTTAGAGAAGGCATCAAAAGAAGGTAGCAGTCCAGCTGCTATTTACTGCCTCTTATGTGTATACTACCTATGTGCCAATGGATGTGTAGAGGAAACAAATTAGGACACTAAGAAGTATCTGTGTTCTCATATCACACACTTGCAGCAAAACCAGGTCTAATCTCTGCTGATGACAGTTTGCCAAGAACACCAAAAAAAGAAAAAAGGCCAGTCATGCTAGACTTGCCAAGTCTTGCCCCACCTGCCAAGGGGAATGGGGGTCACCTAGCAGGCATTAAAATGGGCACAGGAACAGGAGAGATGACAAGGAGATTAAAGAAGAACAAAAGTCCAATTGTAGAAACTAAGAGACCAGATTAGCAAAATCTCATATACCTTCTGGTGTGCAAGCCCCCTTGGACTTTGACTCCAGGTGCTCAGTACTGTTTGCCATTATTCAATGCCTGAGCCTACTCATGTGTGAGCTAGGATCCCCGTGGATTGGAAAATTGTCTCCATCTTTTAATATTTCACATCTCTAGTCAGTGTCTTTCCCAAAATTCCCCCAACAGCAGTGGGAATGACCTACCCCCATCCAGCTGAGATTAAGACAAGAATGTGAATTATAGTAGGTCTTGGATTGCTAATGAAAGTGAGTTTAATTGACAATTAAGAGGACCATATATATGGGAATTAGTCAAGGATGTCCATTTATCCTAACTTCTTAGGGATTTTCTCAGTCCTTAATAGTGGTTATGTGACTTAGAGGGGGTTTGCAAAATTCAGACAAACCAATAACACAGAAAGCAATAGATCAGTCAGGCAGCAAACATTTATGAAGCACTTTCTATGTGTTCTGTCCTTTATCATGGCAAGTTTTAACACACACAAAGTACAACTCAGGGCAAAGCCCCAAAGGCAGGGGCATGGGAAAGCAGGAGCAGTAAGGGAAGTCTGTACCCAGGTTAATCTCTAGTATCTTGTGTGCTCTGGCCTTCAGACCATTTCAGAAGGAGGGTAGTGAGAGAGAAGATACTTTTTAACTGCCTACTATGTGCTGGGCAGTGTGCTAAGCACTTTACAGATATGATCTCATTTGATCCTCACAACAACTCTGAGAGGTAAGTGTTATTTTTCCCACTTTTCAGTTGGAAAAACTGAGGCAAACAGATATTATGTGAGTTGCTCAGGGTCACACAGTTATTTAAGTGTCTGAGGTTGGATTTGAACTCAGGTCTTCCTCACTCCAGACCCAATGCCTGACCTACTGCACTACCTAGATTCAAGGGTCAAAAACAGTCCTTTGGGGAAGCTTCCCTTGGACCCAGCACATCTTCTCCATTTATTCTCATTAGTATGTGGGATGGTTGGGTTGTGATAACCCAGAAGACCAGGAAGGACTTCTGACATCAGCAAAGGTCATGGGATGTATCAGAAAGGGCCAGGTTCTTGCTTAGGTATATTTTGGTTTCTCATCTCTGATGTCTTAGGGAAACACTAGACACAGGCTAATGCAAGAGGACCAGACAGAGGCAATAAAGGATATAAGAATGGATTTTGGAAGCTTCAAAAAAAATGGCAGAATGAGTCAATCAAGCCGGAGGAGAGAGCTTTAAATGTTTTTGGAGTTAGCTCTATGGCAAACTAATTGTGATTTGAGATGACTAGTAACAAGTGAGGAATAAAGTCTGGTTCAGTGCCTAGGCCAGGGGTTCGCAACTTTGTTTGTGTTATGGACCCTTTGGGAGGTCTGGACCCCTTCTCAGAATAACGTATTTAAATGAATAAAGTAAAATTCACAGGATTACAAAGGAAAACAATCGTACCAAAATACAGGTATCTATCTATGTATCTCTCTATATTTTAATAGCCATGTATGTGGATTCCACACGAAGAATCCATGACCTAGACCCTCCAAGTTAATTCCCAAACCCCACAAGCCCTTCCATTGTCCCTCTTTCTTATAAATTGTACAACTAGGGGAATAGTCCCTCACTGCCAACAGGATTGGGTTAGATTTAATCATTCAGAATAATATAGAGCATGAAATAAATCCCAAAATTAAGACAAATTCCTACTTTTCAAACATTGCTTGCTGAGATAGTGTGATTACCTCCTCACAGAGCCCTCCTTCCTTTAATTGTTCTTACACACTCACACACACACACACACACACAATAGTTGCTTTCCCTGGAACCAGAACCTCACGGTTCAGCAGTCCCATATTTGGTCACCATGAGTGTTTGGGATTCTTTGCTGCAGGCTGAAGCTTGGGCTGGGGATCAGCCATACATCAACTAGAGAAATTCTTTTTATCCCTCAACATCCTCTAGGGGCTCTTGTAAATGAGGTGTCACAGCGTAGAATCTCTCCTAGTGAAGAACAAATCCCCCTTTGCTTCTGCTCCCAACAAGGTAAAGGGCAATCAGTATCCAGGGAGAAGAGTGGAACCTAGACCCGAAGGAACTATTGCCACTTTCCCATTGGGCACGACCTTCTAAGCTCAGTCATAGAGTAAACAAGCATTGCCCATAGTGAGAGTGAGAAAAGGAATGTTAAAAAATCCTGAAGAACTAGTAGATTTAGTTACTTTTAGAGGGATCAGTTCTTTGTTGACCTCTTTATCCAATACTATCTTTCCACCATGCATGCATCCTATCAGGAAAACATATCCAAATACGGGGACTTTTGATTTCCCCTATAAATGGCCCCCCGAGGGTGGGTCATAGAGCACTGTGCTGAGCACTTTACAAATATGATCTCATTTGATCCTCACAACTTGCTCCTGCACCCCTATAGGTGTGCACACACAGTAGACCATCTTCATTGGCATAGAGAGGGGTGGCATGTCATTTTCCTTAGCTCTTCATTTAATAACCTATTCCACTAACACCTTGAGGTCACAAGGCACAGAAGATAAACCAGGAAGGCAGATAGGCGGCATAATACTTAGAGTGTTGGCCAGAGAGGAAGACCTGAGTTCCAATCTTGCCTCAGACTTGCTAGCTGTCACTTTCCCTTAGCAAATCTCTTCACCTCTCTAAATCTCAGTTTCCTCATTTGTAAAATGGGGATAATAGCATCAACCTCACAGAAGGAGTGTTAGGATCAAATAAGATAATTCAGATGAAGTGCTTTGGAAATCTTAAAGCACTATATAAATGTTAGCTTGGGCCTGAAGCCCAAGGGAGAATGTAAAATGTGTGCTTTGATCTGAGATAACACTTTCAAATAGGCCATGGAGATTCTGTTTACATTTTGTTGGTCCTTGAATAATGGATACTCCTATGCCCTTGGCACAAACGTGGACAAAAGCAAACCAAAGGTATGATTTAAGCCCAATTAACATACACCAGGTCACTTTCCAAGTGGGAAGAGGGTAGATATAGTCTATTTGTCATAGCATTATAGGTGCTGGTCCATGTGGAATATGTCCAAATCATAACCACCTATGAGAGGCTTTAGCCATTAGCAGGCCATTGGAGCAGACCAGTAGCCACTGCCAAATCTTCCTTCTTAAGAAAGAGACACTTCCGTAATACCGAGCACCAAATTTAACATCCCTTCCTGCAGGGCTGCTAGCTTCCAGTTTCTTGTGACCTGAAAATAATGGTTAACAATAATATAGATAGATAGATACAGATATCTACACACACACACACACACACACACACACACACATACACCCACACTTTCAGGTTTCCAAAGGCACTTTTGGTATATTAGCTCATTTTCACCTGAATCAGATTCTCTTTAGATTCACACCCCTGGTCCCTGTGAGGGTCTCAGTGCAGTTGTTCTAATTCAGGTGGATGGATAATGAGAATGATTCCTGAGTGCTCATGCGGGTCATGAAAACGAGGTATTAGATCCATCAATACGTTGCCCATGACAGTATTCTCCCCTAGATTTCAGTCACTGTCTCCAATCTTCTATTTGGGGGCCTATCAGTGGATTATATTGCCAAACCACTCATAAGTGTTCAAGTCAGTAAATCAGCACATTTCAGTAAGAGTGGCTTCATATTATGTTACAAAGCCTTGTGGATTGCCCATAATTCAGCTCATTGAGATGGCCATCCTTGGCCCCAGTCTTTTTCTTGACACCCACGAATCATAAGTTCTCATCAGTGAATTACACAGGGGTCCTTGATCTATAATGAAATCCTCCTGAAAGGACACCCTGTTTGAACTCAGGAAAGAGTGGCAGGTCCATAAAGGGACGGGGTCTAATAATATCCCCTCTCCATGAAGCCTGCTAGGTTCACTAGTGCCAGTATGAGCACAATGTTGTATGAGCCACTTTTAAATTTACAATTGAACTCTGTCGTGCACTGCCAGCCTTGTGGGAAGAGGAATCAGGATGAAAAGCATTTTGGATAATTGGGACCCAATGGTCACAGGATGCATGATTATTAATTGTTTTGTCTCTACCAAGGCCTAATAGCAGGTGTGCAAGCTGCTTCTCAAAAGGCAGGCAACACTCAACAACAGATGGGAGTGCCCTTCAAAACCCCAAAGGGTACAATTACTTATCTCCCAAAGATGACGGCCATAGAGGCCAGGCTGCATCCTGTCACTCAATAGCATCAGAGGTGTTTGACAGGTCATAGTGTCAGGATGGCAAGGTAGAATTCACAATCACTTTGCAGATTGCCTTAGCAATACTTCATAGCAGTGTGCCTTGCTAAAGAATGTCATAGGATCATAGATTTAAAACTGGAAAGGACCTTACAGCCCTCTTTTTACAGTGGAGGAAACAAACACAGAAAAGGTTAAGTGACTTCCCTAGGATCATATAGCTAGTAAGTTTCTGAGATGAGATTTGAACTCTAATCCTCCTGACTCCATATCCAATATTTGTTCTAAGACCCAAACAAACCTGCCAAACAGGTACATGACTTCCTATTTGGTGATGGGAGGTGTCAAATGGAGTAAGTTATCTTTAACCTTGCAGACAACATCCTGCATAGCTCCAATACACTGACTGCTAAAGAATTTGATAGATTGAGTGAGGTCTTGTAGCTTTTCAAAATAATAACTCATCTAATGTACTTAAGGTGGGTAAACAAATTTTTAACCTAATTTTTATTTTATTTTTCTCAATTTCATGTGAACAAAATCTTTTAACATTAGATTTTCTTTCAATTTTGAATTACAAATTCTCTCCTTCCCTCTCTTCCCACCTTTTTGAAAAGGCAAGCAATTTGATATAGATTATGTATGTGTAGTCATTCAAAAGCAGGCAGCTAGGTGGCTCAATGGACAGTGCTGGTCCTGGAATATAGAAAGACCCGGGTTCAAATTCAGCTTCAAACACTTACCAGCTGCGTGACCCTGGGCAAGTCACTTAACTTCTGTTTGCATTAATCTACTTGAAGAAGGAAATGGCAAACCACGCCATTGGGACAGCGAGGTGGTGCAGTGTATAGAGCACCAGGTCTAGAGTTAGGAAGACCTAAATTCAAATCCAGCCTCAGATCCTTAGTAGCTGTGTGACCCTGGGCAAGTCACTTAAACCATATTTGCTTCAGGTCTTCATCTATAAAATGGGGACACAGTGGAGAAAGAAACAGAAAACCACCCCCATGGAACAGCTAGGTGGTGCAGTGGATAGAATACCAGGCTTGGAATCAGGAAACTATGAGTTCAAATCTGGTCTCTGTGTGACCCTGGGCAAATCACTTAGCCCCTTTCTGTCTCAGTTCCTCATCTGTAAAATGGGGAGACAGTGGAAAAGGAAATGGCAAACCATTCTAGTATCTTTTCCAAGAAAACCCCATGGACTTTGTCCATGGGGTCACATAGATTCAGACACAACTGAACAACAACAGGAAGTCATGCAAAACATTTCCACATTGGCTATGTTCAAAAGAAAACACACACCAAAAAAAAAAAAAAAAAAAAAGAATAATAAAGTTTTTTAAAGTATGCTTCAATCTGCATTCATACACTATCAGTTCTTTCTCTGGGGATGAATAAATAGCATTTTTCATCATAAGTCCTTCAGAATTGTTTTGGATCATTGTATTACTGAGAATAGCTGTCACTCACAAACGATCATTGTACAATTTTGTTATTACTATGTACAATGTTCTCCTGGTTCTGTTCATTTCACTTTGCATCAGTTCATGAAAGTCTTTTCAGGTTTTTCTGAAAGCCTCTTGCTAATTATTTTTCTAGCAAAATAGTATTCCATCATAATCATACACCACAGCTTGTTCAGTCATTTACCAATGGATGGGTATCCCCTCTATTTCCAATTCTTTGCCACCATAGAAAGAGCTACTAAAAATATTTTTGTACATATAGGTCCTTTTTCTTTTTCTTTGATCTCTTTGGGGTACAGACCTGGTAGTGATATTGCTCAGCTAAAGTGCACGCATAGTTTTATATCCCTTTGGGCATAGTTCCATATTGCTCTTCAGAATGGTAGGATCAAAAGTGAACAATTCTTGAAAGTGGGGCTGGACTTGATCCTGAGTCAACCCAAAAACCATTATATCATCAATGTAATGGATTATTATGGAGTCTGCCAATATGAGTAGGCAGTTTAGATTTTTTGGTTATATGATTATTTTTAATGTGACATAAACTACTGTCTCTTAAAAAGTGAAGACAGATTAGATTTGATGAATTGGATTAAGGGGCACACAGAAAAAGATAGTCAATAGGTATTTCATGTCCTGAGGGCTTTCTCTACTTCCTGTAAGAAGGTAATAGTATTAGGGATCATAGGAATTTGCAAAGGAAGAATGTTTCTAAGTTCATTTTAATCAATATGTAAAAAGCCATTAGCCTTTTTACAGACCAAATAGGAGGTGATAAGTGCCCCATCTCCTTCTGGCTGCAGTTGCTGAAGAGTCTGGGGTATCTCAGTGGTATCACCATGAATCTGGTGAAGCTTCTATTGAACAAACCCATAGGACAGGAGGAGGAGTTCTGATAGGTCCCCGTCTAGTTTTGCCTATCATGATTCCTCTCACTGCAAGATGAGACCCTATGCCCATTTAAAAGTTGGAGCAAGGTCCCTAAATGCCCGTACCAATAATACGTTCAGTGCGAAGAGAAATTACTACTGTTTGGTGATTTATTCATCCTCTAGGACCTATTGTTATTAGAGGTCAAGGTAGTGTTTCCCCCTCTGTCATCTTACTGCCATTTTCTGTGCTATTGGTCTTGCCTCCTTCCAGTTTAGCAGGACACCCCAGGATCAGAACTACCTCAGACCCAAGGAAAGCCCAGAGAAGGCTTGTTCTTTGTGCTTCCCTTCTGTGTATTGTCACTCTTGTGCACGACTTAAAGTGCTCAAATTTAAAGTAAGAATCAAGTACGGTTTTAGGGTCATAGATTTAGAGCTGGAAGAGACCTTAGATGCTGTCTACTCCACCTCCCTCATTTTTCAGATGAGAAAACTGAGATTCAGTGGCGTTGAGGATCATATAAGTAGTGCATGAGTCAAGTGGGTTTTCCTACCCCTGCCCTACTCTAACCACTATACAACACTGCCTCTCTGATGATTAGCCTTGGTGGAGAAAATAATAATATTGTACTCTCATATATAGCTTAAGGTACACTAAATTAAAGTAAAAAATCAGCTGGGCATACAGCTTGAAGAGAACATCTAGTCCAACTCTCTCATTTTACTGGTGAGGAAACAGACTCAGAGACATTAAGGATTACATTGGTAATGAGTCTCTAAAATGGGGTCTGAACCCAGATCTTGCTGACTACGTCTAGCACTGTAACCATTACGCCATACTGCCTTTCTAATAGCTAGTGTAGGGGAGAAAATGGTCATCATAATACATTTATGCAGTGCTTTAAGGTTTGCAAAGCACTTCAATTATCTCATTTGATCCTTACAATAACAGTGTAAATTAAATACTAAGGATACTTTTATTACCATTTTACATATGAAGGAACTGGGACTGAGAGCTTATGGACACTGCCAAAGGTCAAGTGTTTGAGATGACATTCAAACTGAGGTCATCCTGATTCCAAGTCTAGTAAACCATCTACTCTCCTATTCCCGGCCACCCCTTCATTCCCTAGAGACAGGGGTTTCGACTATAAATGGGCTACTGGTATTGTCCATCATTGCAGAGACAATACAAATCATTGGACTCCTAAGAAAAGTCAATCTAATGGAAATCCAAAATACATAGAAAGGGATTCTCATCAGCTTGGGCCTTTGGGATACCAGGGTTTAATAGCCACCAATATATCTCTCTTGGACATGGTACTGTAGACAAGGGCAGGAGGAATATGTAGGAAATGTGCCACTAGGAAATTCTACTGCATAAAAGTTAGCATACTGTCCTATGCCACATGAAACCAGAGTAAAGAGAATCTGAACGTCCTGTCTGAAGCTTATATCAGGGAAGGCAATGGCTGAGACTAAGACATGTTTAAAAGAATTAGAACTTGGGGCAGCTAGGTGGCACAGTGGATAGGGCACTGGCCCTGAAGTCAGGAAGACCTGAGTTCAAAGCTGGCTTCAGACCAAACACTTGACACTTACTAGCTGTGTGACCCTGGACAAGTCACTTAACCCCAATTGCCTAAAAGTAAAAAAAAATAAAATAAATTTTAAAAAATTTAAAAAAAAAGAATTAAGACTCAATTAGGATCAACAGAGGATCAATAGGATCATTGAAAGGAACCAAGTGGTCATCTAATCCAATCAATTCATAAAATCATATTGGGTGGAATCAAACTGTGTTGGTTTTGTTGTTCAGTCATTTCAGTTGTGCCTGACTCTTTGTGACCCTATTTGGGTTGGTTTTTATTTGTTTGTTTGGCAAAGACACTGGAGTGGTTTGCCGTTTCTTTCTCCAGCTCATTTATAGATGAAGAACTAAAGCAAACAGGGTTAAGTGAGTTGCCCAAGGTCTCACAGCTAACAAGTGTCTGAGGCCAGATTTGAAGATGAGTCTTCCCGACCTCAGACCTGGCACTTTATCACTGTGCCACCTGGCTGCCCAGAATCAAATGTGTAAGGCCAAATGTACAACCCATAACTGGAATATGGGGAGGAGGAGAGGGAAGGGTCTAGAAGAAGTACATGGTGAACTCTCTCTAGCACTCCTTTTTACACAGTACGTTGATTCTCTGTTCAGTCTCATCAATACCAGTGATTTTTGGCTATTTAAATTGCAATGTATCTGTGATCAAGGCCAGCAAGGATTTTTCTTCCCTCTGGTCAGGTTCACAGGTATATGCACTAACCCTCTAATTCTGGGAGAGGTCCTCAAAAAAGAAAATCTCCAGGGTTTTAAGATATAATTCCCTACTCCACCAATGAATGAATCAATTAATCAATCAACAAGAATGCTTTAAAACACCAGCTTAATAAAGATGGTGTGCTTGTATGTGTCAGGCACTGTGCTAGGTGTCAGACATACATGAACAACGAATGAAACAATACCTGATCACAATGAATTTACATTCTAATGAAAGAGACAGAAAGTACAAATAAAAACATATACAGCACAAATAAAAAGTTAATAAATACAAGCCATCATCAGAAAGGCCTGGCTTCTGGTTGTTTTGGACAAATCCTTGAGAGTTCTCTAGGCTTATCGTCAACTTCTTTGTGGTTAGGGTCAATAATCCTAACTTCTTCTGGATGATGGCTTTGACTGGTCCCTATACGGCAAGCTTGGTCAAGAGGAGGATCCTTATAATTAACAAGAAGAGGATCTGCAGGAGGAAACTCAAAGGCATCTGGAATATAGAGGTGATGATTGGGTTCCTTCTCTACAACAGGAAGAAGATCACAAAGTTAGGACACAACTTGGAGGAACCAACCTCCCAGATATCTGCTTTCCAGAGATCTAGTGTCGGGACTTACCCATCAGGTCCCATACTCGGCCACGATAACCTACCAAGTCTCCTCAATGTCGATTAGTATTGTAGTTATTCATCAATGCCTACCACCAATTCTCACGCTTGTTATTCATCAATTTCAGTATTTGTTTATTGAATTTTGTACAGATTCCTGAGAAGAATTAAAGTGGAAAGCCTGGGTCTACACTCAGCCCTTCAGTGTTGGAATGCTGGCCTTGAAGCTTTGCCTTTTATATTGGCTATCTGAAACTGGATGTCCCATAGACAACTTAAATTCAACAAGTCAATCAATTAATCAATTAATAAACACTTATTTAGTGCCTACTATGTGCCAGGCACAGAGCTAAGCTCTAGGGATACAAAAAGAGACAAAAGACAGTCTTGGCCCTCAAGGAGCTTAAAATCTAATGGGGCAGACAACATACAAACAAATATACAAAGCAAGCTATATACAGGAAAAATAGGAAATAATTAAAATAAGGAAGGTGCTGTAATTAAGAAGAGTTGGGGAAGGCTTCCTATTGGGGCTTAAAAGAAGACAGGGAGGCCAGCAGTTGGAGTGAAAGAGGAAGAGAAAATGCCCAGAGCCAAGAAATGTGGTATCTTGTTCACGGAACAGCCAGGAGGCCAGTGTCACTAGATTAAAGAGTATTTATCAGGGAGTAAAGTATAAGAAGACTGGAAAGGCAGGAGGGGGCTAGGTTATGAAGGGCTTTGAATGCCAAACAGAGCGTTTTGCATTTGCTCTTAGAGCCACTGGGTTTATTGAGTAGGGGGGTGACATGATCTGACCCAGGTTTTGGGAAAAATCACTTTAGCGGCTGAGTGGAGGATGGATTAAAGTGAAGAGAGACTTGAGGCAAGCAGAATCACTAGCAGACTATTGCAGAAATCAAGGCATGAGGTGATGAGGGCCTGTACCAGAGTGGTGACTGCATCAGAGGAGAGAAGAGGACGTATTCAAAAGATGTTAGGAAGACAGAAATGATCAGACTTAACAACTGATTGGATATGAGGAATGAGAAATAATGAGGAGTCCAAGATGACTCTTAGGTTGGGAACTTGAGGGACTGGGAGGATGGTGTTGCCCTCTATAGTAATAGGGGAGTTAGGGGGAGAGTAGGGCTTAGGGAAAAGATAATGTATTCTGTTTTGAACATGTTGAGTTTAAAATATCTATTGGGCATCCAGTTCAAGATGTCTGAAAGGCAGTTGGAGATGTGAATTGAAGGTCAACAGAGAGATTGGGACAATGAAGGTAGATTAGAGAATCATCAGCATAGAGATGATAATTAAATCTATGAGAGCTGATGAGATCACCAAGTGAAGTAATATAGGGGGAGAAGAAAAGAGGGCCTAGGACAGAATCCTGAGGGACATCTACAGGTCCAAAACTTACTTCATTACCTTTCCCCCAAAATCCTCCTATCTTCCTAACTTTCCAATTATTGCTCAGAACACTACCATTCTCCTAGTCTCTCAGGTTCCCAACTTAGGTTTTATATTCAATGCCTTACAACCAATTAGTTGCCAAATCCTGATGATTTTCTACTTCTTTGTTTCCTCTAACATTGCCACCATTTTGGTACAGACCCTCACCAACTTACACATAGTAATAGAGTTTTCTGGTTGGTCTCCCTGCCTCATGGCTCTCAGAACTCTAGTCTTTCCTTCACTCAGCTATGAAAGGCATATTCCTAAACCCCAATTATGATCTTTTTACCCCCTATTCAATAAATTCCAATGACTCCTTATATCCCCTAGGATAAAAAAAAATCCTCTGTTTGGCTTTTAAAACCCTTCACCACCTGGCTCCCTTCTGCTTTTTTGGTCTTGTACCTTATACTTCCCATGGATTCTGAGATCCACTGATTCTGGACTCTTTGCAATTCCTCACACAAAACACTCTATCTCCCCTTTCCTTGAATTTTCCCTAGGTGTCTTTCACACCTGGACTGCTCTCTCTTTTCGATTCTGCCTCATGGTTTCCTTGACTTCCTTCAAGCACTACCTCCTTTGAGAAGCCTTTCCCAGTCCTTCTTAATTCTAGTGCCTTGCCTTTGATAGCTCCAACTTATTCAATACATATTGTGTGTTTGTACATGATTTTTGGTGTATTGTTTCCCCACTAAATTGTGAGTTCCCTGACAGCAGGATTGTCTTTCTGCCTTTCTTTGTATCTTCAGCCCTTAGCACAGAGTTGCACTTCAGTGTTTGTTGATTTGACTTAACTGAAAATTACCAACTCGAATAATCCAAAATCTTTATAGTGGAGGTGTTCATATGAGGTTTGTTGTTGTTGTTGTTGTTGTTGTTGTTTGGGTTTTCTTTGTTTTTTTGTTGTTTTTTTTTTGGTCAGGATAGCCAATAACTGAAACAGCAAGGCATCCTAAGGGAAATAGGTGGCAGTGTGTGCCAACTGAGTCAAACCACCACGCCGACTGCCACCTTGCCCACCATCTTTCCTCCTGCTCTGATGGGGACAACCCAGAACCCTGAGCCCAAGAACCTTGAAAATAGTACTGTTCCCCAAATCACTAAATGTGCTTCCAGCCCAACTCCAACAGCCATTGTTAAGGAGTGAAATAATTATGGCAATGGGTCCTACCTTCCTCATCATCACCAGCAACAAATGCTGACCAACTGCTGCTAACGGGCAGATAGACATAGGGGTCCTGAGAGTGGCAGTACCCCATAGACCACTGGTCCTGCTTTTAGCCTAGATGGCTTACAGCCATCATGTGGGGAAACAACTGATGTTGAGAAAGGTCCGTCCATCCCTGCCAACTGTTAACTAACTGTCACACACAGGACTGACAGGTCAGCCTAGATGAAACATTGGGGCACTCCAAGGGAGACAGAGGAGGCAGCAAGTGGCAGCCAAGTCAAATCACCACCTTGATCACCATCTCAGACTGTAATGGAGATAGCTCAGGACCCTGAACCAAGAGTCTTGGGAGTAGCAATGTTTCCAGCCTAGTGCTCTCAGTCATCATCCTGGGAAACAATCATGGAGATGCAGCCCAACAGCTGCTCCTGCAGATGCTACAGAAGACTCAGAAATTTGGAAAGTTCTAGCTACCAAAGATCTTGACATTTTCCCATTCTTTGCCACCTCAAAGAACTACTAATATTCTCCTTCATCCTTAGAGTTTCTTTTGCTTAGGACTAATCACTCTTTTGATTCTTCCCCACTTCTCCCCTTGCCTTCCAATTTCCCTATTGAATGAAATGTATTTCTGTACCCAATTGTGTGTGTGGGTATATATTCTTCTTTCTTTTGATCAGTTCATATTAGACTGAGGTTCAGGCATTGATCTCTCCCTCCCCATGCTTCCTCCTTGTTTGTTTAGATGTCTACCAGTGTATTCCTCTTTCCTTCTCTTTCCATTCATTTCTTAAGGTCATCAATATATAACAGAACCACTCCCACGCCTTGCCTAAATGACTCTTTCTCTGGTCCCTAATGGGCAGCTAGGTGGTACAGTGGATAGAACACTGGGCTTGGAATCAGGAAGACTCATCTTCATGAGTTCAAACCTGGCCTCAGACACTTACTAGCTGTGTGACCCTGGGCAAGTCATTTAACCTTGTTTCCCTTCATTTTCCTCATCTGTAAAATGAGCTGAAGAAGGAAATGTCAAAACTACTCCAGTATTTTTGCTAAGAAAATACCAAAATGCAGTCACAAATAGTCAGACATGACTGAACAACAACATGGTCCCTGATGATAGGGCTTCTAAAGAGACATTTATCATCTCCCTATGTTTAATGTAAGTATTTTATCCTTGTTTAGTCCTTCATCATTATTTATTCCTGTTTACCTTTTTTATGTTTCTCTTTGCTTCTATGTTTAAACTTCAAAGTTTCTATGCATATCTGGTCTTTTTGTTAAGAATGCTTTGAGGGGTGGAGCCAAGATGGCGGAGAGAAAGCAGTGACTTGCTAGAGCTCACCCCCAAACCCCTCCAAATACCTACAAAAAATGACTCTAAACAAATTCTAAAGCAGCAGAACCCACAAAAAAACAGAGTAAACAAATTTCCAGCCCAAGACAACCTGGATGGCTGATCAGAAAATGTACATCGCACCGGGCGGGGAGAGGAGCGCAGTTTGGAGTGGGTGCGCAGGTCGCAGCGACCCTGGAGCAGGCCTCAGAGGACTGAATCGTGGGCAGCCGTGGCAGTTTCCAGTTCTCAACCCACTAACACCAAAGACAATTTAGAAGGTCAGTGGGGAAAGTCGGTGACTGAGGTGAGGGAAGAAGCTAGATCTCAGCTGCCCTGAGGGCAGCGGCTGGCTTCTGAGCTTCTGGCCCACAGACTAAGGGGGAATCAAGTGGCTGATCAGAGGGGGATTGCAAGAATCTCTTTGCCAGGGCTGAGGCAGGAATCTCTTGCTTTACTGGTGCTTGGATCTGGGTCACAGTTCTGAGGGGCGGTCCTGGGGCGAGGAGGAGTGCCGGCATGGTGGAGCTTGTTGAGGCGGTGGAGAGGAAACACCTTGCCCCTTATCATAGCACCTTGGAAGAACTGACACTTTTCAGGTCCCTAAAAGTATCTCTGAAAACAGCTGCACAAACCCCCAAAGCTTGGGACAGTACATTCTCCACATTGGAAACAGACTCTTACCTTAACAAAGAGTTTAAAACTCAAGTAATTAGTTGGGATCATGAGCAAGCAGCGCAAAAAGAGTTAGACTATATTATCTTACTTTGGTGACAAAGAAGATCAAAATGTACAACCAGAAGAAGAAAACAAAGTCAAAGCTCCTACATCCAAAACTTCCAAGAAAAATATGAATCAATCCCAGGCCTTGGAAGAGCTCAAAAGGGATTTTGAGAAGCAAGTAAGAGAAGTAGAGGAAAAACTGGGAAGAGAAATGAGAGTGATGCAAAAAAATCATGAAAAGCAAGTTAACAGTTTGCTAAAGGAGACCCAAAAAAATACTGAAGAAAATAACACCTTAAAAAATAGCCTAAACCAAATGGCAAAAGAGGTCCAAAAAGCCAATGAAGAAAAGAATGCCCTAAAGAGCAAAATTGGCCAAATGGAAAAGGAAGCCCAAAAGATTACTGAAGAAAATACTTCCTTAAAAATTAGAATAGAGCAATTGGAAGCTAGTGACTTTATGAGAAATCAAGACACTACAAAACAAATCCAAAAGAATGAAAAATTAGAAAACAATGTGAAATATCTCATTGGAAAAACAACTGGCCTGGAAAATAGATCCAGGAGAGAGAATTTTAAAATTATTGGACTATCTGAAAGCCATGATCAAAAAAAGAGCCTAGACATCATCTTTCAAGAAATTATCAAGGAAAACTGCCCTGATATTTTAGAACCAGAGGGCAAAATAAAAATTGAAAGAATCCACTGATCTCCTCCTGAAAGAGATCCCCAGAGGAAAATTCCTAGGAATATTGTAGCCAAATTCCAGAGTTCCCAGGTCAAAGAGAAAATATTACAAGCAGCTAGAAAGAAACAATTCAAGTATTGAGGAAACACAATCAGGATGACACAAGATTTAGCTGCTTCTACATTAAGGGACCACAGGGCATGGAATATAATATTCCAGAGGGCAAAGGAGGTAGGATTACAACCAAGAATCACCTACCCAGCAAAACTGAGTATAATTCTTCAGGGGAAAAAATGGTCATTCAGTGAAATAGAGGACTTTCAGGAATTCTTGATGAAAAGACCAGAGCTGAATAGAAAATGTGACTTTCTAATACAAGACTCAAGTGGAAAATGAAGAGTTAAACAGGAAAGAGAAATCATAAGAGACTTATTAAGGTTGAACTGTTTGCATTCCTGCATGGAAAGATAATATTTGTAACTCATGAGACCTTTGTCAGTATTAGGGTAGTTGGAGGGAAAAATCATATGTATGTATATATATGTGTGTGTGTATGTATGTATATATAGATATAGATAGATAGGTGGATGGATAGATAGATAGATAGAGGGCACAGGGTGAGTTGAAGATGAAGGGGTCATATCTGGAGAATAAAATTAAGGGGTGAGAGAGGATTATGCTAGGAGAAGGAGAAAGGGAAAGGTAGAACGGGGTAAATTATCTCACAAGAAAAAAACAGAAAAGAAAAGGCTCTTACAATGGAGGGGAACTGGGGGAAGGAGAGAGGAAATGAATGAATCTTATTCTTATAGGATTTGACTTAAGGAGGGTATAACATACACACTCAACTGGGTATGGAAATCTGTCTTACCCTACAGGAAAATAGGAGGGAAAGGGGATAAGAGAGTAGGGGGATGATAGAGAGGAGGGAGGATTGGGAAAGGGGGTAATCACAAGCAAACACTTCTGAGGAGGGACAGGGTCAAACGAAAGAATAGAATAAATGGGGAGGGGCAGGATAGGATTAAGGGAAATAGAGTGAGTTTTCCACAGCATGTCTACTCTGGAAGTGTTTTGCATAACTGCACAAGTATAGCCTATATTGAGTTGCTTGCCTTTTCAATGAGGGTGGATGGGGAGGGAGGAAAGGAGAAAGGTTGGAACCCAAAGTTTTAATAAAACACATGTTTAAAAAAAATGTTTTCACATGCAACTGGGAAATAAGAAATACAGGAAATGGGGTACAGAAATCTATCCTGCCCTACAGGAAAATAGCAGGGGAAGGAGGGGAGAGATAGCAGGGATAGCAAACTAGGGGAAGGGGTATTCAGAATGCATGCCATTTTGGGGTGGGGGGAGGGGTGAGATGGGGTGAAAATTTGGAACTCAAAATCTTGTGGAAGTAAATGTTGAAAGCTAAAAATAAAAAAAAAATAAATTGAAATTAAAAACAAACAAACAAACAAAAAAGAATGCTTTGAAGTCCTTTATTTCATTAAAGATCCATTTTCTCCTGTAACATTATACCCAGTTTCCCTGGGTATATGTCTCAACTGTAAGCCTGCATCCTTTGCCTTCTAGAGTATCATATTCCAAGATCTCTCCCCTTTATAGTAGTGGCTGCTAATGTGTGTGATCCTGACAGTGGCTATTTGGTCTTTGAATTCTTTCTTTCTGACTACTTGAAGTATTTTTTCTTTGACCTAGAAACTCTGGATTCTGGCTATTATGTTCCTTGAAGTTTTCATGTAAGAGTTACTTTCAGGAGATGCCCAGTGGATTCTTTCTATTTCCACTTTGCCCTCAGGTTCTTAGAGATCTGGGCAGTTTTCTTTTAACATTTCTTGAAATAGAATATCTTAGGCTTTTGTTTTAGACAGTCTGATGCTTCTTAATTTTTTTTTCTCTTCTTTCTGTTTTCCAGGTCAGTTGTTTCTTTTTTTTTTCTCTTTTTAAAAAATATTTATTTATTTATTTTTAGTTTTCAACATTCACTTTTATAAGATTTTGAGTTCTAAATTCCCCCCCACCTCCCCTCCTCCCTCCCTGAGACAGCATGCAATTTGCTATACGCTATACATGTACAATCACATTAAGCATATTTCCACATTGGTCATGTTGTGAAAGAAGAATCAGAACAAAAAGGGAAAAACAAAAGGAAAAAAAAAACAAAAAACAAACAAAAAAAAATAGTATGCTTCAATCTGGATTCAGACTCCACAGTTCTTTCTCTGGATGTGGATAGCAGTTTCCATCATGAGTCTTTTGAATTGACTTAGCTCCTTAGTGAAAAGAGTTAAGTCTATCAAAGTTGGTCATTACACAATGTTGCTGTTGCTGTGTACAATGTTCTCCTGGTTCTGTTCAGTTCACTCAGTGCCAGTTCATGCAAATCTTTCCAGATTTTTCTGCTCATCATTTCTTATGGAACAATAGTATTCCATTACATTCATATACCACAACTTGCTCAGCCATTCCCCAATTGATGGACATCCCCTCAATTTCCAATTCTTTGCCACCACAGAAATAACTGCTATAAATATTTTTGTACATTTGGGTCCTTTTCCCATTTTTATGATCTCTTTTGGATAGACTCAGCAGAGGTATTACTGGATCAAAGAGTATGCACAGTTTTATAGCCCTTTGGGCATAGTTCCAAACTGATCTCCAGAATGATTGGATCAGTTCACAACTCCACCAACAATGCATTAGTGTCCAAATTTTCCCACATCTTCTCCAGCATTTATCATTTTCCTGTTTTGTCATGGTATCCACTCCGATAGGTGTGATGTGGTACTTCAGAGTTATTTTAATTTGCATTTCTCTAATAATAGTGATTTAGAGCATTTTTTTATATGACAATAGATAGTTTTGATTTCTTCATCAGAAAGCTGCCTATTCCTATCCTTAGGTCAGTTGTTTCTGCTATAAGACAGTAATCTTATATTTTGTCATATTTTTCAGTCTTTGTTTTAATATTTCTTGGTGCTTTGTGGAGTCAGTTTCTATTTGATCCATTCCAATTTTCGGAAAGTTTGTTTCCTGGGAAAGATTTTGTACTAAACTATTAATTCCCTTTCTAATTCTTGCTTCGGTAGTTCTCTTTTCTCTTTCAATTTTTTCCTCAAGTGATCTCACTTCATTTATAGAAACATCATTTAACTCTTGCTTCATCTCTTCCAGGAAATCTAGTGAGTTTGTGCCCAACCTGTGTTTTTTTTCTGAGGCTTTGTAGATATTTTAGTCATTCTCTGAGGCTTTGTAGGTATTTTAGTCATTCTCTTCTGGCTTTTTATCTTGAACATCCCTATAACTATGATAACTTTTTATGGTGGACTTTTTTTTGTTTGCTATTCTTCCATCCTACTTCCTGACTTTGTTCTTGATGTTAGGGTTAGGCTTGGCAGCACTTCTGGAGGGAAGATCTGGGCTGGTCCTATTGCTGATTTCTTGGGATATTGAGTGTTGTGTTGAATGTTCCAAGATCTCAGAGAAAGACTAGGGACTTGCAAGTTTTCAATGTTCCCAAAGTGGTCTAATCCAGGGCAAAGTCTGATTGTTCCCTGGTATATATGTGAATATTTTCAGCCACATCTCAAATAATATTTTATCTAGATGATGTTTTTAACTAAATATTTGGTCCAGCTCAAGCCACATATGGTTTGGTCTTCCTTCCTTATAACCCTACTCTATTATCTTTGACCTGGGTCCCCTTCTCTTCTACCTCCATACTATTTCATTTAGTGGTCTCATCAGCTCTCATAGATTCAATCATCATCTCTATGTTACTGGTTTTCATATCTACTTATCAAACTCCAACCTTTCTGCTGACCTCCAGTCTTGAATCTCTGACTGACAATTAGACATCTTGAACTAGATGTCCTTTAGACATCTTAAACTTGACATGTCAAAACCGAATTTATTCTTTCCCCAAAAATTCCCTCTTCCAAATTTCTTTATTGTTGTCAAGGGCACTACTATCCAGTCCCCTAGGTTCACAACCTAGATATCCTCAACTACTCACTATTTCTCACCCTCATATCCAATCTGTTGCCAAAGCCTGTCAAGTTCACCTTTGCAGTATCTCTTGAATATGCCCCCTTCTCTTATCTGATACTGGCATCACCCTGAAGTAGATCCTCATCATATAAAACCTGGACTATTTTCAATTGCTGAGCACCTCAATGTTGGATTGCTCAGCTTTCTGGATCATTCTGCCTTCTACAAGTCTCCCCACTCCAGGCCATCTTCCACTCAGCCTCCAAAGTGATTTTCATCATCAAAGGAGATTGCTTCAGCTTTAGTACTCACACCTCATCAGAACCCTCAGTAGCCTCTATTCATCAGATTGGAGGGCTAAAGAGGAGAGCAAAAAACTCCTTCCAAAGCTCAGTAAAGAGGATTCAGAAGACTAGCAAACTCTTCATTTCCCAAAAATTGCATTCTTTGGATTCCACTCCACTATCATCATACTCCTCGTGCCTGGGTACTTTGTCCTCTTCCTCTCCCCACACTTTTTAGCTTCCTTCTGTTTGTTGCCTTCCCCATTAGATTGTAAGTGCCTTGAGGGCAGGAACTATCTTCCTTTTTCTTATTTGTATTCTTATTTCTTAATGCAGTTCCTGGCACATAGTAGGCACTTAATAAATATGTGTTGTATTGTATTGCATTGCATTGCATTGCATTGCATGGTTATCCCTCTACTGGTTGGCCTAGGTGCTAGAAATAAGATCCTGCTCTGATCCTGACATCTGAGCCACACCACTGGGGCTTGCTCCTGAGTTGAAATTCCTCCTTTCTTAGTACACCGGCCAGGGCCTCCCTACCCTGAATGCCATCCTGTGTGCAGTCTGGGTCTGTGACCTGGAAATGATTAGTGAGTATTAAAGCTGCCCATTGGCACCTATCCCCATCAAAGTGCTAGGTATGGGTCTGGTAGAGCCTGAATATGGGTCCAGGACTGGGACTGGGACTTCCTCTTACCCCAGTGCACGGCCTCTCCTTGGGAACTGGAGTGCTTGGCCTGCCCTTGGTCCAATTCCCAAGTATCTACAGGTCTCTTTCTCTATCATGAACAAACATATTAATTAAAATCACTCAAATAATACACCAACTCCCCACCTCAGACTGGCACTGAACTTGAGATTTCTCCATCTTCCTCTAAGGTTCTAGGCCATCTCTTCAAAACTCATAGTACCATCCTTTGGTTTAGGTTAAATATGCTTTGGAGCTTAGTGAACAAAGAAACCCCTTCTCATTGAATCAGCACTAAGTATCTCACTGGTTTTGCTATTGAGAGACCATATAAACAACTTAAACAGCATAAAAATCCTCTTTTTTTCTCTAAGGAGTAGGATACATCAGGAAATCTCTCTCTTGAAGGTCCAACGATCAAACTTTCACACAGAGGATCTCTTGAATTTGAGGCTACCCATGAGGCAATTCTCAAAGTTGGTACTGTTCAAGAAATCTCCTTCTGCTGGAAGACTAAATTCGAGGCCTACACTGCCTAAGGAATCAAAAATTCCCTCCTGTGCCTAGGAGATTGGAGTTTAAATCAAGCTAAATCAACAAGCATTTATTAAGCACTTGGTACATGCCAGCACTGTTTTAAGTGATGGGAATTCAAAGAATGACACCAAACAGTCTCTGTTCTCAAGAAGTTCACACTTGAGGAACAGCAGGAAGCCAAGTGTCACTGAATCGTAGAGAACATAAAAAGGAGAAAGGTATAGAAAGACTGGAAAGGAAACAAGAGGCCGGGTCATGAAGGAATTTAAAATCCAAATAGAGGATTTGATATTTGGACCTGGAGGTAAGAGGGAGACACTGGGACTTATTGCAAAGGGGGAGAGGAGTGTGACATGGCCAGATTTGCATTTTAGGATGATCAATTTGACTGCGGAGTGGAGGATGCCCTGGAATGGGGAGAAACTTGAGTTAGGGAGACCAGTGAGGAGGTGACTGCAATAGTCCAGGAATAAGGTGATTAAGGGTCTATACTAGGATGGTGGCATTGTCAGAAAAGAGAAGGAAACATATACAAGAGATATTGTGAAGGTATAATTGGCAGGGTTTGGTAATAGATTTGATATGAGGTGTGAGAGAGTGAGGAATCACAGATGAAACCTGGGTGACTAGGAGGATGGCGGTACCCTCAACAGGAATAGGGAAAATAAAGAGGGGGAAATTTTGAGGGAAAAATAATGAGTTGAATTTTGGACATGTTGAGTTGAATACATCTACAGAGCACCTGGTTCAGGATTCAGTGTCCAGAAAGTATCCTTGATCTCTTTTCTTAAGTTTCGTGTGAGCCTATGTCTTACACAGCCATATATTTCTGATGAAAGTCACCATTACTGCTCCTGATAGGAAGCAGGAGCAAGGCAGAAATTCTCTTCTCCATGTTGCTACATCCTGAAAGAAGGAGCAAGTCCTCAAAATCTCATCAAAAATGTGACCACCTTGTTTTTATTGGCCAAAGGAAAGAAAGCTGATCCTTAATCAACTAACAACAAGTTCTTTATGATCTATAAATTGCCACCAAATAGTGCCGTATTTCTGTCTTCTGCTTAGGTTGGTGGGGGGAGGGGGGCACAAAGAAGGAGAAATATCTTCTATTTGATTAGGAACTAGCAATGAATGGCCTATGCCCTATAATCCCAAAAGGTTGATTGGGAAAGTTCTCAATTTCATCAAGTACTCCTTTGATCCACTCTCTTACACCATGAAATGATAATATTAACATACTGTCAAAAGGTTTAATAAGATAAAAAGGGAACACATGCAGAAAGGGGGATGGAAGGCAGGGAAGCCCCTTCAGTCACTGGATGACTGAAGTATAAGGGTAAAGGGATGATGAATGTCACTAAAGGATCATGATCCATCGGTATGGCTTCCTTCCTTAATCCCTGAACCAGTTGTTAAAATTGACCCAAATCCTTCATCTCCCATCTTCAAACATTTCTCCTGAGGAGCCTACTCATGTCTGACCAGTGCTCCCCTCTGGTTCTTTGCAATCAGATGAAGCCAATCATAGCTCAGGGGAACTATAACAGGGTACTACTGGCTAGCCACAGGTTAGAACTTAATCAGAAGCATCCATTGACACCCCTTGGAGGATTTGCAGGAATCCTCCTAAGACTGTTAGAAATGGAGTCAGGTTGCTTGCAAGAGAACTGTGGCTAAAAAAATGAAATCAAATGTAGAGCTTTTGTTCTTCTGATCTTTTGTGAATTTTATGCTGCTCACAGCACTAGCTTCTGTTCCAGTCCTTAATAGCAATTATGGGTCTTAGAGGGGGTCTCACAAAAGAATAAGATAGAGCAGCAATGCATAAAATAAAAGGTCTTTCATTACACCACATTTTAACTCAAAAAAAACCTAAAGCAAAACATCCTGAGCAGAAATATCAAAAAGCAGGAACAAGGAAGGAAAGATGCCACCAATTCAGAAACCAGGTCCTTGGGTGTTCTAGTCTTCAGGCCTCTAGAGAAAGAGGAAGGTGGCATCTGTGATACCCTCAGACCTGGCATACCCCACTCCACTGATCTTTCTGTGGACTATTTCTTCTCCATTTATAGCATGCCAGATTCAAAATAACCATACCTGGGAAGTTTTCTGAGGTCAATGAGGGTCATGGATTTTATGTGAGGTGTTGCCAGTGGAAGGAAGGGGGAGTTGCCCAAGACCCTAGATCAATTGATTTACTTCCAGTTCAGTTGATGAAAGTATAGCTGATGGTGAGCTAGTATCCAACACAATAAGGTGTTATGATCTTAAGTAAAGTATAAAGAAATGTCTACATTATTCCATCTTTATATGGAATGAAATTGCTCTTTAGTCAAGTTTGATAGAATCAGAAAGTGGTTAGTCATTTGCTGGTCAAAGAATTGGCCATGTTCCTGGGGCCTTTTAGAAGCAAGACATAGTTTGCTAACGAGTAGGTCTAGGGAGGAAACAGATGTTAAGAATGTGAACTCTGAGTCAAGAAGAGAGGGAACTATGAAAGAAAACACATTCCTTGAGAGGAAATCATTCTTTCCCTCTCTCCCCTACTCCAAACCATCTATCAAGAAAGGCAAGCATCTCACTTAGCTGGAGACACTATACCCAGTAGGGAGGAGGCCTAGTGAGTTAGAATACAAGATCAAAAGAGTTTTGCGACTTGAGAGGGTTAGCTCTGGCTACCCAATAAGAGTTGAACTATTGAAAACAAAAATCCTAAGGAGTGCAACCTTTGCAACTGGCCCCACTAAGATGCTGAGCCCAGAGGAAGAAGCATGAAGAGATCACAAAAGGAGAAAGAACAGCACCCTTTGAGTTCAGAAGTGTGAAGTGCCTGGACTGTGTGTCTTCCCTTCTCTTGTGCCTCTGTACTAGTGAATGCTATGTGCAGGCTTATTCTTCCCAGTTGTGATGTGTGTGTTTATGAGAAAGCAAGCCCAGGTTTATGGAGTTGGGGAGGAGATGTATTGTTAACATTGATCTTAATATGACATTACAGCAAATGCCTTTGCTTTGAGCTAATTATTTCTAAAGGCTGACTATTACAAGTAAGCATACCCCTGGAAGCTTGCAGGCTATAGTTTTAGGAGTACAGACCCCAAAATTACTTTGAAGCTGTGAGTAGTTGCCCCACTGGGGACTCAACTTTTGACTGTGAGTTTGGTGTATGTTGGGGGTGTGGGGAGAGGAGCCCAGAGGGGTGCTGCATATAGAAAAGGAAAAAGTTATCCCCTAAGTGTATGATTGTTTTACTATTTCTGATGTTACAGTCAATCAATCAATAAGTGCCTACTACAGGCCAGGCATAGTGGGATAAAAATGCAATGATTGAAACAATCTCTACTCTGAATTTACATTCTAATGGAGCCAAGACAAGGACATATATAAGTATGTGTAGAAAAAATATGAAGAGAATAAATAAATACAAAATACAAGGCAGTTTATATATAGTTGAGAGGATCAGGAAAGACTTCATTTAGATCAGAAGGTGGTACTTTAGCTGGGTCTTGAAGCAAGAGAAGGACTCTGGCAGAGGTGAGGAGGCAATGTATTCAAGGCATGGAAGGCAGCCAATGCAAAAACATAAGAAATGGAGTGTCTAGTGTGAGAAGCAGAGAGAAGGTCATTTTGACTGTTGCAGAATACAGGAAGGGGAGTGATGTGTAATGAGGCTGAGAAGATAGGTTGGGGTCAGGATGGAAGGGCTTTAGAAACCAAACAGAGTCGTTCATTTGATTCTGGAGGTAATAGGAACCCTCTGGAATTGATTGAATAGGGGAGTGAGAACTTGTTAGAACTCATTTAAGGAAAATCACTTTGGCAGCAGTGTGGAGGATAGATTAAAGTTGAGAGTTGAGTCAAGGAGACCAGTTAGGAGGCTGCTGATCTAGGTGAGAGTGCATAAGGGCCTGAACTAAGGTGGTAGCGGTGAGAGCAAAGAGAAGAGACCAGATTCAAGAGATGTTTTCTGGACATAGAAATAGGAGGGTTTGGCAACTGATTTGGTAGGTGGGGTGAGGGACAGTGAGGAATCAAGGAGAGCTGAGCTTATGGACCCAGGAGCCTAGAAGGACAGTGGTATTTTCAAAAGAAAAAGGGAAGTTTAGAAGAAGGGAAGGATGTGGAAGAAAGAGTTTGGTTTTCATCATCGTGAGCTTAATGTGTCTGCAGGACATCAAGTTTCATGTCTAATTAGGGTTAGGTTTGATTGTCTAATAGGCAATTGGTCATGAGGGATTGAGAGATGGGGAGAGAGACACATCTAGCATATATATTAGAATATGGCTCTATACATATTATATACATATTATGTGTGTGTATGTATGGGAAATTTGTATAGATATAAATTATATATTGAGTTTATATATATATATACTATATATATATATACATATTATAGATAGATAGGTAGGTAGGTAGATAGATCTAATTCAAGAGGCCCAACAAAACCAAATGGGGAATTCAAGCATGGGTTATGGAAGTCTTCGTGAAATATTAGCGCAGGAATGTTAGTCAGGAAGAGAGGATATACCTAATGCCCAGAGGAAAGGCTTCCTGTTGCCTCAAGTAAGTCTAAGGGTTTTTGTTCTATCACAAGGGGTTTCATCAAATACATGCAAAAACATTCCCAGGAAGGAGAAAGAAAAAAGCCATAAGAGAAAAACATTATCAGTACCATGGCCTGGGGAAACTTAGAAGTGAACTAATCAATTAATCAATGAACATTTATTAAATGTCTAGTATGTACTAAGACCTGTGCTGAGTACTGGGGTTAAAAATGCAAAAGTAAAGATTTTCACGTCCTCAAGGAAATTTACATCCTCTAGAGGCAAATAGTATGGACACAAAAATATATATATATATATAAAGTTTATAGAAATTAAATAGAAGTTGAATAAAATTTATGTAAGTATACAGAAATTAAATATAAATTAAATATAAATTTATGTAAATACATAGAAATTAAATAAAAGTTGAATGTAAATTTATGTAAGTATATAGAAATTAAATATAAATTTATGTAAGTATACAGAAATCAAATGTTTAAAAGTCCGTTGTGGGGCCAGGGCTGAGAGGATCAGGAAAGCCTCCATATAGAAGAGGCACTTAAGCAGAGCTTGGAAGGAAAGAAAGAATTTAAGAGAAAGAGGTGAGGTGGGAAACAAGGGACATCTGTCACTCAGGTTGTTTTTATCATGGTGCTGTAGAAGTGGTGAGCACTGGGGGATTTCTTAAGCTGGGAAAATTGACAACAACGTTGCTGGTTCAATTGGTCATTATTGTAGAGCTGTGTAGCAGTTTCAGCTGTCTTTAAAAAGTAAAAGATCCTTGGTGTTGGCCCTGGGATTCGAGAAGGACATGACTGCGTTGCTGGGATCCCTAACATACTTCTCCAATGTGGGCAAGTCCTGCTGTGTCTCCTCAAGAGGCCAACCCTTGAGACACTAGCCAGGAAAGTCATGGATGTCTCTGTGTTTCCTCTCCACCTGGGCTGCTTTTGATACTGCCTCACTGTCTAGAAGTCAGTCTTCTAGCATTAGAAGAGTGGGATGAAAAGGTCTTGCTCAGGCAGCCAAGGGTTGCATATCTGATATAGCACTTCTCTGCGACTCCAACCAATAACCTCAGATGTGGTTTGAAAGCTCTGGACACATAGCAGACTGTTTCAGACATGCTGCTGCATTTTGGATGAGATTAAGTACCAAACCCCACCCCAAGACAACCAACAACTCTTTACCACTGGCATTTATTTGCCATTAGCTGGTAGGAGCAAAACAATAGCTTTCCCAGAAATAAGAAACCTACCTACTAGGAAGGCCCTACATGCAGTACCCACTTGGAGTTGGGCAAAGGTGGGCAGAATGTGGGAGGAACAGGCTAAATAACTTAGATGTTGATAGCTTTGTGGTTTAGGCCCCTTGAATAACAAGCATGTTCCATGAATCAGTTTCACAAACTTGAGCTTTGGTTTAAATACGGCCCCACGTTGCAGGGTCTGACAATTTGTTGTCCTGAGTAAATAAACCATAGGTTTTTGTATTGGAAAAGGATGCCCCTTATGAGTACAGCAACAGTATACTATCACAACACATTACAAGAAAGCACACTTTTGGATAATAACACATGGTATTCCATTAATACACTCTGCCTCTCTTCTCCTCCGCTCCCACCCATCATGAGAAACAGGATTCACCAAGTGTCTTTATTAATAACCTTGTTCAGTACAGCCTTTAGTTAAGAGAGACTTAACCTTGAGTTAAAAACTGGGGAGCTATGTGACAGCACAAAATGTTCTCAACCTGCTGTGAGGGAGAGAGGAAGTGAGGGAGGGAGGAAGTGAGGGAGCCAAGAAGAGGCAAAACAGGGAGGAGATTGTTGCATTATTTTTTTTTAAATTGCTGATGAATAATTTAGTCAAATGAGCCTGTGAATGTTAGACAATATTGCATTACAAAATAAATCAATTATGATGGGGTGGCAGGATAGGAGGGGGGAGAAGAGAAAGAAATCTCGGCTCATTGAAAAACATTGCAAACTCGGGTGATTCTCCCTTTATTTAAAAAAAAAGTGAAATCTCATTTAAATAAGAATCTGTTACAATTGCTACAAAGTCATTCCAGTGATTTCTTAATAGAACAGCCCCCCAAAAAACCCTGTCTGCCAGCCACTGGTATTATCTTTTTCGATTAAAATTCTTCTCCTGTTGTTGGAAGGTTAACTTTGAACTCACAAAGCATTGTAGCACATAGGAGTTGTGGAGTTAGTTGTCTGTAAATATGCATAAATTAGCATCCACTCAGCCCACGTGGGTTCTCCTAGGATGCCTGTGAGCTCCACCAATGGAGCTACAGCTAGGGTATAGTTGGATGCCCCTTTATCCAATGGAAGGGGAAAGATAATGTCACTTGGCTAGGGATGAGATCCTTTGTAGCTTTTTTTTTTTCTAATAATAAAAAACTGAAAGGAAAAATATCCATCTGTTATGACTGCAGTTGTTATGAAAATGGACCCTTAACAGAGAAATAGTTTTCCATGATACTGGGCAGGGCCAGCATCATTCACAGGGGATGGCTGGAGTGTGATATGTGGGGCACTGGAGCCCACTACCCCAGAATATCACTACTTTTGTTTCATCCTGTCCCATCTGGGTTATTCTACACCTGAAATACTAGTCATTAGTTTCTCCCTCGGGATTAAGTATTATTTTCTTTCCGTGCTGTTTGTCCTTTGTTATTGAAGAGGACCATGGCATCATGAAGGTGAATTGGATTTAAGTGAGGGAGGGCTCTGCAAAGTCACCAGCCTCACTTTCTCCTACAGAGCCATCTGGGTCCAGTGGCCAGATACAGATCAGAACAACTGGAGATGGCCCAGGATGCAGTGGGGGACCTTGGTCTTTTTTTTTAATGCTAAGGTCTTTAACAGGCCCCAGTTTGACTGAGGCAGAGTCCATTCAGTGATTTAAGGCTTAATAAGAAATGAGGCAAAGAATAGCCTCTTTAAAAACAAATAGCTCTGGGAAGGGAAGACCCTCAGGATCTTCCAAAGGGAATGTAAACTTTAATATCTGAAACTTTTTTTTGTTTTGTTTTGTTTTGTTTTTTCTCTTGAAGACCAGCTTTAACCCCAAATCACTCTGGCTCTCATTGATTGGTCAGCAATAGGTCCCAGGCCGGTCATTGTTTGGGCTCTGATTGGCTCAAAATGAATGTAAACAACAATCGTTTCTGTTTTGACCAGATTCTCTTTACATAGTTCTCCCTCAAAATACAAATAGTTCTGGCTAACCAATACACCTTAGTAGAAAGTAGTTGGTCAGCTATACTTGCTCATCCTTGACCTGGGAAAACAGGTCAAGAAGCCTGAGAGTAGGAGGGGCTGACAGGGCTGAGATCCAGCAGTCAGTAGTGGGTGAGAGGAGAGGAAAAGAAATCTGGTCTGCCAAAAGCTGGGTCAGGTCTTCCTGTACCTACACCCAAGGGAGCAATATGGCTACATTACCATACCTATCCTCATCTACTCACAATCCAGCCTTCCAAATCCACAAACAATCCAACTCAGTTCAAACCCATCTAATTTAAGGGTTTGTGTATGTCACTTAGCTGGTCACTGGAAATATAGAGACAAATTTTTAGAAACAGCCCCTACTTTAAGGAACTTATGGTCTAATGTTCTCCCGATACTTGAGATAAGAGATATAGACATAAAATTGAGGACTGGGGAGAGGAAGGGAGACTCTTCTGTTGCTACCAGGACCATTCCTTTGTAAAAATGTGAAGCCATCCTTAATTGCCCTTTCCCAAGATATAGTATTTGTATATCTAAGGATACAAGAGAGGGAAGATAGTACAGTGAAAAGGTAGCTGATGTTGGAGTTAGGAAGATCTGGATTCAGATCCTGCTCCTGATATAAACACCCTGTGTGATCATGAACAAGTCACTTCACTCCCAGTATTCCAGGCAATACTCTAGGATTAGAAATTTTAACCAATTTGCTGAACTTCTGTCATGGAAGGACTGTGCACACTTAAAGCTATGGATACTAATGAAATCAAAAAGGAAAAAAAGGATAGCCTTATCTGGGGATAAGAAATACTATCAGAAGTAATATCAATGCAGGTTTTAGATATGCTAATACAGATATCCAACACTGAGTCAATAGTAGCTTGGTTAATCAGTCAGCTAATAAACATGTGTTATGTTTACAAGTAATTGTCCTTGTGTGTTGGCATCCAGTACCTTAAATCTAGCAGGAATTCAATAGCTAGCTGGTGTGGTAGTGGGAAGGTAGTAGTGGGAGTCATGGGAGTGTGCTTAGTTAGAAAGGGCTGTTTGATGTTACTTGAGGAAGTGCCAACAGATCATGAAAAATTATAAATAATTGAGGGGTGTCAACAGAGAAAGAAAGGAAACCTTTGATAGAAGCTGGACAATAGTCAGAGTTCACTTTCTCATAATCATTCCTCTTTTTACGAACTAGATGTATTCTAACAAAAAAGAAAATTTCTGCAGGGCAAACCCGTTTTTCCTGTGTCATCTGTCACAAAATTAAAGTTATGTTGCCACGGGGGAAAATCATCCAAAAAGCTGGAACTGAAAATTCTGGGTGAGGAAAGGATTAAGTTGATAGTAGTAGTCTATGATGTTCAGGGGATTGCCATACCTTTACAATTTAGGCCTACTAACCTGTTATATCTTCACTGGATCATGGGACTCAGGATAGGAAGAGGCCTCACAAATAACTTAGTCTGCCCTCTCCACTTCTCAGAAGAGGAAATTGAGGCTCATAGACCTTAAGCAATTTGTCCAGGGCCACAAAAGTAATTCAATAGTGTGCTGAGCCAGTGTTCAAACTCAGGTCTCCCGAATCAATCCAGTGAAAAGCGCTTTCCTTAATCCTGGATTTTCCAGAAGTCTTTGGCCAATCTTCACTATCGCTGGGTGCTTTTGACTACAGAAATCAGTTTCTTGGAGGTAGAAGGGAACTCACAGCCTGTCTTCCATACTTGAACAAGACTTCTATGTGCAATACCCCTGGAAAATTGCCATCTAGTTTCCAATTGCCAACTTTCAATGAGGGGAAGAATGTTCACTGCCTCCCAAGGAAGCCCATTCCTTCTTTAAACTCCAGTAGTTAGGAAGTTTTCCTTAAATCAAGTCAGATGGGCAGTGTAACATAGTGAAAAGAATGTTGGATTTAGAATCAGAAGGCATTATTTTCAGTACTGGTTCTGTTACTAGGACCTACATGATCTAGGACCGGTCATATACCTTACTGGTCTTCATTTTCCTCCTGTATAAAATGAGGGCTTTGTGTTAGTACAGAGGTATCAAACACAAAGGCATGGACCATAAGCCCACAACAGTCCTGAGTAAGCTGAATCAGATTATAATGTAATTGTAAAGTATTTAACAAAATAAATAAAAATACAACAGAACATAGATAATGTTAATATGCAGTTTTTTAAATCAATGTAGTGAGCAGATATCCTTCTGTTCAGGGGCCCCCATTTCTACTTGAGTTTGACACTACTGGATTAGATTTTCTCCAAGACCCCTTCTGGATCTAAATCCATGATTCTATGAGCTGTGATGCGCTTTCCTGTAATGGGCACCAGTCATTCCATGTTCCATGGGGCCAAGGATATCAAATCTAAACTCTCTTCCACATTCCAGACCACCCAGTACCTGAAAGCAATGATTCTAATGCATCTCGGTCTTCAGATGAGTAAAGTCTTCCACAAAAGCAGATCAGCACCTTTTCTATAACTTGCTAGAGTCTGAGAATTTCCTGGGACACCAAAATATTAAATGACTTACTTAAAGACAAATATCTAATAAGGAACTTGAACCCAACTCAAGTTGATTCCAAAGATGGCTATCTATCCAGGATACCAGTGGTGCCAAACAGAAAGAGTACTGATATTGTAGTAGATTGACTTAGAGAACCACAAATTAACATTATCTATGTGGTATTATATTTTTACTTATTCTGTTCAACATTTCTCACTTACATTTTAATCTGGTTCACATTTCTTAGTTGATCCTTTCACCTCCCATCCTGCCCTGCTTTGTAAATTGGCTTTAAGCTTTAATAAAACTCAAGAAGGTGCTAAAACACTAGTGAGGAGAAAGGTATAGGCAGTGAGTCCTCTGTTGACATTCCTATCATTGAAGCAAAATTCTTGCTTCCCTTAAAAATGAGACTGGAAGAATAACAGACAAAAAAGTGGAATATATCTGTCAACATTGTTGTAATAAATTATTTTCCTCATTAATGATAATAGAACCATCACAGTTTGGCTCTAGAGTCTTGGTATCTGATATGCTATATAAAGGAATGGAAATAGTACTAAGGAAGATGAAGATGGGACAATCAGCTTGACCTGATTGAGGACATACAGAAGGAATCTAAGCTGAAGTCAACATAATTTTTAAATCTTTGAGGAAGTCTGAAAGCTCTGTTCTATACCAAACTTCCTCTCCTAAAAACAGAAAGAAAGAAAGAAAGAAAGAAAGAAAGAAAGAAAGAAAGAAAGA
>NW_020954556.1:1062370-1095552 GCF_900497805.2 Vombatus ursinus | reverse complement strand
AGAAAGAAAGAAAGAAAGAAAGAAAGAAAGAAAGAAAGAAAGAAAGAAAGAGAAAGAAAGAAAGGAGAGAGAGAGAGAGATGGAAAGAGAGAGAAGGAAGGTAGAAATGCAGGAATTAAACATTTATTAAGTGTCCACAATCATGCTAAGCACTTCATAACTATTGTCTAATTTGATCCTCAAAACAACCCTGGGAGGTAGGTGCTCTTATTTTCCCCATTTTACAGTTGGGAAAACTGAGGCAAATGGAGGTTTAAGTGACTTCCCCAGGGTCACATAGCTAGTGTCTGAGTCTAGATTTGAACTCAGGTTTTCCTGACTCCAGACACAATGTTCTATCCAAAATGCCACCTATCTGCATCTAGAGAGGAAGAGAACAAGGTGTGAGAAACTGGAAAGATAAGAAAGGACCAGGTCACGAAGTGCTATAAAATCCAAACAGGGTATTTCATATTTGCTCCCAGAGGTAACAGGAAAAAAGGAGGCACCAGTATTTACTGAGGTGGTGGGGTGTGGGGAAGGGATGTGATGTGATCAGACCTGGGCTTTAGGAAGATGCATCTGACAATTGATTGGAGAATGGGGAATGGGGAGAATCTTGAGGTAGAGATGCTATCCAATAAGCTATCACAATAGTCCACATGAGAAGTGATGAAGGCCTGCAACAGGGTGGTGGTAGTGACAGAGGAGAGAAGAGGTCATATATGAAATATGATTATGGTGGTCAGAATCACAGGACATAGCAACTGTCATCACTCCTTTTTATCTCTCCCTCTCCCTAGTCTCTTAGCTATGAACCTTTCCTCATATCTGCTAGAAAAAAAAAAGTAAGGCCATTTCCAAGACTTCTCTCTTCTCCCCTCTACTTCATCTTACATCACTCTGATGCCTTTCCCCATATCCCTTCTTTCACTCAGGTTTCACATAAAAAAGTGGCTTTTTACCTTGCCAAGTCAAATTTCTCTATGTGCACAAATGTGGCACAGTACATAGAGCACTGGCCTTGGAGTCAGGAAGATCTGATTTCAAATCCAGCCTCAGACATTTACTGGCTATTCCCTGTTTGCATTAGTGTCCTCATCTGTAAAATAAGCTGGAGAAGGAAATGGCAAACCACTTCAATATCTTCACCAAGAAAAACTCCAAATGGGGTCACGGAGAGTCGGATATGACTGAATAACAATACATTGATCTCTTTCTATTATGTCTTCTCCAGCAGATTCCACCCTTTCTCATCCCCGCTCCTTCACCTATCTTCAATGTCTCTCTGTCTATTAGCTGCTTCTTTGCTTTCTGCAAACACACCCATGTTTCCTCCATCTTTAAAAAACTCTTACCTGATCCATCCATCCCCCCTAGCCATCATTCCATAGCTCTACTTCTTTTAGAGAAAGCTGTCTACAGTCAATGCTTTCCCTTCCTTTCCTATCATTCTTTTAATTTTTTTACAATTTGCCTTTCAACCTTATCATACTACTCAAACTGCTCCCTCCAAAGTTATTTATGATTTCTTACTTGCAAAATCTAAGAGTTTTTTTCTCAGTCCTTCTCCTTCTTGACCTCTGTATCTACACCTTTGATACTGTTGATCACCTATTGCTTGATGCTTTCTTCTCTCTAGGTTTTCACAACACTGTTTTCTCCTAGTTTTCCTTCTACCTGTCTGACTTCTCCATCTTAGTATCTTTTACTAGTTTTCCATCCAGGATATATTCACTTACCATGGATGGAATTCAAGGTTCTATCCTGGACCCTTATCTCTTCTCTTTCTATACTCTTGGTTCATTTCATCAGCTTCCATGGATTTAACTACCATCTCTACACAGACGATTCTCAGATCTATTTATCCAGCCCTAAATTCTCTCCTGACCTCTAGTCTCTCAAATCTAATGGCCCTTTGGACATCTGGGACTAGATGTCTCATAGACATCTGAAACTCAATATGTCCAAAATTAAATTAATTGTCTTTCCCTAAAACCCTCCCCTCTGTCTAACTTCCGTATTACTCTTGAGGGAATCACCACCCTTCCAGTCACCCAAGATCACAACCTAAGTATCATCCTTGATGCCTCACTGTCTCACCCTCCACGTTCAATCAGATGTCAGGTCATCGTTTCTACCTTGATGACATCTCCCACATACAAGTTTTTCTCTCCTCTGACATTGCCACCATCCTTGTACAGATCCTCACCAACTCACCACTAGACTATTGGAATAGCTTACAGGTTGGGCTCTCTGCCTCAAGTCTCTCCCCATTCTAGTCTATCCTTCACTCTGCTATCAAAGTTATCTTCCAAAAGTGCAGGTTTTACCCTGCTTTTTTTTCCTTACTCAGAAAAACTCCAGTTGTTCACTGTTATATCTAAGACCCTATGTAAAGTCCTTTGGCTTTTTAAGTCTTTCATAACATGACTCCTTTCTACCTCTCAGTCTTCTCCCACTTTTCTCCACTCTATGTACTCTACTATCCAGTGACACTGACATCCTTGTTTCTCACACGAGATACATCATCTCCCAACTGTTCAATTCCACAACCTATCACCTATGCCTGGAATGCTCTACTTCCTTACTTCTGTTCCCTCACTTTCTTAAAGTCTCATCTAAAATCCAACCTTCTACAAGAAGACTTTCTAGGCTTTCCTTAATGCTAGTGCCTTCCCTCTGAGATTAGCTTCCACCTACCTCGTATATATGTTGTATGTTCATAAGTATTTTGCCTATTTTCTTTCCCATTACAACGTGAGCTTCTTTAGGGTGTTTCAGATGTCTTGAACTGGATGTCCAGTAGGCATCTTAAGCTAAACATGTAGAAAACAGAGATCATCTTTCCCCCTAAACTTTCCCCACTCCTACCTTCCCTATTACCGTAGAGGACAACACCATCCTCCTGGTGTCTCAGATTCACAACTTAGAATTCATCCCCAACTCCTCACTGTCTTTCACACACACACATTCCTCACTATTTTTCACACACACACACACACACACACACACACACACACACACACACACACACACACACACACCTTTATCCAATCTGTTGCAAAAGCCTATTGATTTCACCTTTGCAACATCTCTCAAATGACCCTTCAGTCCTCTGGTTCCAGCCTTCATCACCTCACACCTGGACTATTGCAGTAGCCTGCTTGTGGGTCTGCTCACATTAAGCCTCTCCCCACTCCAACCTATCCTTCATTCGGCCACTAAAGTGGCCTAAAGTGTAGGTTCAGTCATGTCACACACACACACACACACACACACATACACTCAATAATAAACTCCAGTGACTCCCTATTGCCTCCAAGATCAAATACAATATCCTCTGTTTGGCATTCACAGCCCTTCATAATCTAGCTCCCTCTTTCCTTTTCAGTCTTCCTACACCTTAATCCCCACCACATACTCTTGATCCAGTGACACTGGCCTTCTTACTGTTCCATGAACAAGATATTCCATCTCTTGGCTCCAGACATTTTCTCTGGCTATCCCCCATTCCTGGAACACTCTTTTTCCTCATTGACTTCCTCCTTCCTACTGACTTCACAAGCTTCTTTAAATCTCAACTAATATCCCATCTTTCCCAACCCCTCTTAATTCTAGGACCTTCCCTCTGTTCATTAATTTTTATTTATTTTATTTATCCTATAAGTAGCTTGTACATATTTGTTTATTTGTCTTCCCCATTCAATTATGAGTTCTATGAGGACAAAGGCTATCTTTTGCCTCCTTTTATATCCTCAGCACTTAGCACAGTGCCTGGCATATAGTAAGTGCTTAATAAATGTTTATTGATTGATTAAAGACAAGAACTGTTTTCCTTTCCTTTGTATCCCCACTGCTTAGCTCAATATCTGACACTAATAAGTGCTTAATAAATGCTTGTTTAAAACCATGCTTAACAAAGATATTCACCACTATAATCAAGGAGATCTAAAACAGATATATTGAAGAAGGATTGTTTATTTGTGAATGGTGAGGTTTCTCCCTGATGTTTCTGTTTATGGATGACATTGTATGAATCAATTCAAGGTCCAGACCATGGTGCACTTCCTTGAAGAGATCTATAAAGGTGTTTGGTCTATTTACTCATGCAGGAAAGATCAAGTACATGAAGAATGCCTATTGCCCTGATTTCAACATGCATTACGAACAGATTCTCCATAAAGCTTGGCCAAAAGTATGTATATATTGGGAACAGACAATACAGATGGAAAATGAGCTGAGCCCAGAGCTGATCAAGAAAAGAGTGAGATAAATTGCTTTCAGAAAAATGCTAAACTGCTTTACTGACCTAATTATCTGGCAAAATCAAAAACCCATCTTTTTCAATATTAACATTTTACCAGTATTACCATGTGGCTGTGAGAAATGGAATACCATTGACCCTGAAGAACTAAAAGTGAGTATGATAGCATACAGAAGGTAATGGAAAGACATATGGTGGGTGATAGCAGGCTCCAAGACATAACCAATGAAGAACTCCAAAGAATAAGAGGAATAAAGGATGTCATCAGAAGGGTGATCAAAAGAGAAGATGGGCTGGTCAAGTGGCGGGAATCACGAATGACAGATAGCTAGTTTTCCACTGGTGCCTTCTAGAGGTCAGGAAAAAGTGAAGAATACCTCCAGGACGTGGTGACAAACTTTGGAGAGAATGTGAAGAAGAGAAATCACTCCAGAGACAGGAAAGCCTGGATAGACTATGATCAGCATTATTGGATGGAAACTCCAAAACTGATGAGATCACAGATCCATTCATGTATTAGAGAGAACCTTTTGCTTTCACTTACGTTTTCTAATACAGCCATACTCATTTCCCTATCACTTAATGAAGAATTAAAATAAAAAGGAAAAAAAATGAGCAAAACTAACATTTCAAGAGAATTTGACATTACATAGTTCCCCACCTTGGCAAAGAAGCAGGGAGACATGCCTTCTCGCATCTTTTCATGGGACAGAACCTAGTCAATAAAATTGCATAGATTTCAGTTTTAATTGTTTGGCTGTTGTTCTTTACATTTATACTGTCATAATCATTGTATATGTTGTCCTACTGGTTCTGCTTACCTCATTTTGCATCAGTTCATATCTTTCCTATACTTCTCTGTATTGATCATATTCAGTATTTCTAATAGTGTAGTGATATTCCATTATATTCATAATTTATTTAGCTATTTTCCATTCAATGGACATTAATTTGTTTTCAGCTCTTTGATACTACACAAAGTGCTGCTTTAAATATGTTGCTGTACATTGGTCCTTTTATGTCATCATTGACTAGTAAACTCTCTGGATCAACAATTATGGGCAATAAATATCTATTACTATTTTAGAAAATGTGCTTTGTAATTATAGCTTTCAAACCTGATGCTAGACACACAATAGGTACTAAATAAATAATTGCTGTTTTGTTGATTTACATATGCATATATGCATGCATATATATGTGTATACATTATATATATATATATATACATAAAGCCTTGAGTAATTAATGTTTTTGTCTCTTTAAAACAGTCAAGTCAAAAAGCACGTGTTAAATAAGTGTCTACGACATGTTCAGTGCTCTAGTCAGTGCTGGAGATACACAGAAAGGCAAAAGACTTTTCAAGGAGAAAGCAGAGTCTGATCTGAACTTTGAAAGATGGGTAGAATATTAACAGGTAGCTATGGAGTGGGGGGTCATTTCAATTATAAGGAATTGTATGAGAAGAGACTATGCACTTAGATAGTGCCTATTATGCACCAGGCACTGTGCTAAGCACTTTTAGAAATATTATCTCATATGATCCTCACAACAACCCTGTGATTGAGGAAACTGAGGCAAACAGAGATTAAAAGGTTAAATGACTTGCCCAGGATCACATAAGTTAATATCTGAGGCCAGATTTGAATTTAGGTTTTCCTAACTCCATGAGGCAGCTGGGTGATCCAGTGGATAGAGTGCCAGACCTGGAATTAGGAAGACTCATCTTCCTGAGTTCAAATCCCACCTCAGACACTTAAAGATTTGACCCTGGCCAAGTCACTTAACCCTGTTTGCCTCAGTTTCCTCATCTGTAAAATGAGCTAGAGAAGGAAATGGCAAGCTATCCCAGTATCTTTGCCAAGAAAACTCCAAAGAGGGTCAGGTAGGTCACGCAGTAGATAGAGCTCCAGCCTTGGAGTCAGTAGAACTTGAGTTCAAATCTGGCCTTAGACACTTGAAACTTACTAGCTGTGTGACCCTGGACAAGCAGTTTAACCCTGATTGCCTCACCAAAAAAAAAAATTCCAAAGGGAGGTCACAAAGTGTCGACCAAACAACAATTTCTTGATTCCTGGTCCAGCATTCTATCTACTGCACCATCAGGGGCCTCCTCTGTGTGCAGCAGGGAGTTGCTGAAGATTTTTGAACATGGTAGTGTCATAATCAGAGCTCCACTTTAAAAGGTTTAGCCAGGGGAGAAACCAGAGACAAGGAGAGAAGCAAGGAGGTAAATGTGATAGACCAGGTAAGGGGCAAGAAGACTTGAACTGGAATGGTGGCAAGATTGGAAAGGAAGACATGGATAGAAGAAACAGCAAGTAAGCAGAATCAACCAGCATTGTTGATTGATTGCAGATGATGAAACAGGTGGAGGAAGCCATTGAGAAGAAGAATATCTGTATATATGACAAAATATTTGGAGCAGCACTTTTTGTGATAGCAAAGAATTGGAAACAAAGTAGATGCCCATAGATTGGAGAACGGCTAAAGAAATTGTGGTACATGAATATAATGGACTGTTCCTGTGCTGTCAGGAATGCTGAATGTGATAAATACAGAGAAGCATGGAAAACTTTACATGAATTGATGCAGAATAAAGTAAGCTGAGACCAAAATAAAACCAAACCAATATAAACAGTAACTACAACAATGTAAATAGAAAGAACAACCACATGCCAAAAAAAAGTAAATTTAACAAAATTATAAAGATAAAAAGTTATACAAGTAAAATAAAACCATATAAATAAAATAAAAATTTATAAATAAAAGCATATAAGTGAAATGTATAAATAAATTTATGAATGAATTCTAAAATTATATAAATAAGATAAGAATATAAAGATCAAAATTACAAAGATCTAATGAAGAGATATGAGAAGATATCCCCAAAACACCCCTTCATGGAAGTGGGAGGTCCACAGGTTTGCACATGTTTTCAGACTTTTTCAATGTGTTGATCAGTTGTGCTGATTTTTTTTCTTTTTTCTTTTTGTCTTAAAAAAAATACTATTTGTTATATGAGATGGTTCTCTGAGAGAGGAAAGGAAATGATCCTGGGGATAATTATGATGATGTAAAAAACAGAAAACATCAATAAAAACTTACTTAAAAAGAAAAATATTTTAAAAAAAAAAGAAAGAGAGGTCAGAGCCAAAGATGACTGTGAAGTAACTGAAAGAATATTGACACCATTAATAGCAACATAACAACAACAACCAAAAAGCAAGAGGAGGGGCGGGTTTGGGGGAGTTTGGTTTTGGAGATGTTGCCCGCTGGTAAGAGACATGTGAAGAGATGGCAAGGAAGTAGTTGTGATGGGAGGCTGAAGGGAGGGGAGAAGAGCTGGAGATACGGATTTGGCAATTATCTGCCCAGGGCAACTGAAGCCGCAGGATTAGATGAGATCAGTTAAGAAGAGTGTGAAAAGAAAAAAGAGCCAAAAATAGAGTATTGCAGAACGCCTCCCATTAGGGGATGGAAAGGGACAGCTGAGCAGAGAAAAGGAGTTATCAAAGAGGTATTAAGAGACGTAGGAGACAGTAATGTCACTAAAGTTAAAAGAGGATAACATATCCAGGAAGGCAGCTGTGGTCAACAGTGGCAAAAGATGTAAAGAGAACAGAGGATGAACATTTAGAAAAGGTTAAGGGTTCAAGGACAGGGGGATAAGCTCAGGAATGATCCTATGGAGAATTGATAAGATGAATAAAAGGATTGCCTATAGGAGGTTAGGAGTTGATACTGAATCTGTGATTTCAATGATTATTTATGTAATTTTTTATCTTTATTAATTTTACTTGATCTTGATAATTTTGTTAAACTTGCTTTTGATTTTTTTGGGGGGTGTGGTTGTTCTTTCCATTTATATTGTTGTAGTCACTGCTTACATTGGGGTTTTGTTTTGTTCTGTTGGAGTTTTTTTGGCTCAGTTTACTTCACTCTGCATCAATTCATGTAAAGTTTTCTATACTTCTCTGTATTTATCACATTCTTCATTGCAGGTGAGGAAACCCCCTTAATTAATGCAGGTTGGCACCTTTTCTGTAGTTTATAGTCTTGGACAGATTGGGTGAGGGGCCAGAGGGCACCTGCCATGAGGACATAATGATGATGGTGGTGGAGTCAAGAGCAGAACGGCTGGTGGCAGATGAAAAGATGACTGGGATTTTGAATCCTCTATAAAATGAGGCTATGGGAAGAGTTTTTCTCTGCCCTCCAGCCCTCCAATCAGCGGAACAGAAGTAGGTGAGGATACTGATGAGGTGTGAGTACCAAAGCTGAAGCAATCTCCGTGATGAAGTTTCCTGATAATGAGATTTAGGGGGGTAGTAAAGAGGGGGTATGATAATAATGATGATGATGGTGGTGGTGGGGTGATGGTGGTGGTGGTGGTGGTGGTGGTGGTGGTGGTGGTGGTGGTGGTGATGGTAGTGATGGTGTCAATATCAAGCAAAGCAGCTGGTGACAAATGAAGACAGTGACTTACCCAGGGTCACACAACCAGTATGTGTCAGGCAGGTCTTGAATCTGGTCTTCCGGCTGCTGAGGCTAGCTGTCTATCCACTATAGAACACTGCCTCTCAAATGAGATCATATTTATAAAGCACTTTGCACAGAGCCTGGCACATAAAAGGTACCTAGTAAACATTTGTCTCCTACCCATCCATCCCCATGCCTTCTCCTGTCCTACTAGATGTTAGAGAGCATAAATTTGTCGTGAATCCAATAGCACAACAGAACCCTCGTCTTCTGACTTTCAGCCTTCTTTTTATTACAAGAAACTGTCTCTTTCTCTTGGAGGCAGAGATGAAACTTTCAGTTTTCCAATCAATTTTGTATTCTAGGTCATATTAGACAAAGTGAAGAGAGATCTGGGTTCAAATCTTGCCTCTAACACTTAGCTACTGCATGACTAAGTTTTCACTTAAACTCTGAACCCATTTCCTCATCTAGAAAATGGGGATAATATCTGCAGTACAAGATTTCATATATATATATATATATGCATACATATATACATACATACATATATACATGTGTTCTAATATAATATAAAAATCATATATAACGTATATATAGTACACACACACACACACATATATATAAGTAAATGCAACATTAAAGTACTACATAAACATCAGGCATTATTTTTCGTAAGGGATGTACAAGGTACTCAGGAGGACGAGCACCTGTGGTATAAGGGCTTGCTGAGCCCTTTTCAGGGCTGCTCATCCACCTTTGGTGCCCACCTGACTCATTCAACTCTCACCTGTGGCTCCAAGAAGCTGTAGCATGTGCAGCAGCCACACCTGGTAAAGCCATCTCAGTAGGTGGGCTAAATCAGGTTAAGGGTAACCGACAGGTCTCAAACCCATCAGTGAGGTAGGGGGGCATCTACCCCAAGCATGTGAAGACTTCCCCCCATAGAATGGGTGGATGAGAAATGTGTTCCAGTGGCCATGAAGGCGGCTGAAGTAGGCGCTGTGGAGCTCTTAGACCTTGGTCAGACATGGAAGACACCAAGGCCATCCTTTGTATCCAGAGGCATCACCGGTCATCCTGACTTTTGTTTTGCCATTGGACTCTGGAAGAGAGAGTGAGGCTGATGACTTAGGACTTTGTGTGATTCTGCCTCACTTAAATCCAATTTACATGCAAATCAAGACATCACCCCATGATGTCATTAGCCCTTTTCATAAATGACCATACTGTTTTCTCATAGACAGAGCTAGAATTCAAATGCCCTTTCAGGTGTGAATCAATCCCCTGACTCCCAGGTATGTGTGGGCCCTACACACCCTCCCAAGGAGGGAAAAGGCCTTAGGAGAGGCCTTAGGCCTCACTTTCTCTCAATAGCCTTAAAAAGGAAAACAGCCTTCCTCCTGTTCTGAGGCTGCCTGCAGGCAAGCAGATAGAGGCAGAGAGAGCCCAATCCTCTAGACCAGGAGTTCTTAACCCTTTTGGTGTATCATGGTTTGATCCCTTAGGTGGTCTGTCTAATGAAGCCTATGGACCCCTTTTCAGAATCACATTTTAATGCATAAAATAAAATATATAGCATTACAAGGAAAATTGATTTTATAGAAAGAAAAGATATAGGGTTTTTTTCCTCCACTCAAATTTACCAGTCCCCTGAAATTCATAGACTCTCTGGGAGTCTATGAACCTCAGATTAAGAACTCCTGACCTAGATTGATGTCCACAATTGAATCATTATAAAAGAGCTCTATGCATTGGCAGATGGGAGAGAAGGGAAACCAGGTGGGATATCATAGTAGAAAAGTGCTATGGGTGTGGGGATCTGGTGGTTATCCCTGAGAGTCTCCGTCTCTGTTTCTGGCTCTGTTCTGCAGTGGTTTGGTCATCCCTGGGGAAGTCTTGTGTGCTGGCCTGAGCTGCCAGCTGGGAAGCCTCTTCAACACAGGTGATTGAGCAATGATGATTCTGGATCATGGAGTTAGTGAGGGAGAGAGTTACACTTTGACTCAACGTTTGTCTTTGCACATTCTCTCAGCCACACTGATGTCAGAGATCACCAGACTACAATCCGAGAAAACAGATCTAGAAATATGAAATTACTGGTGCCACAGATGGGCTTTCGCTGGTCCAGTGAGCTTTTTCTGAGCAATTCTTCTGTTGCTTTGAGGGAAGAGGGAACAAATGTAAAGGACTTGAGGACAGAAGCCTAATTCTGCACAAGCAAATGCTGGGCCTGGACCTCCAACTGTTTATACACTATGAATATGGTGTGAATAATAATAATGATGATAGCTAGAGTTTGTATAACCCTTTAAGATTTGCAAAGCACTTTACATATGTGATCTCATTGGATGCTCACGAAACCCCTTGGGGGTAGGTGCTATTATTATTCCTGTCTTTCAGTTCAGGAATTAGAGCTTAGATATCAAATGTTTCACTGAACCCTGAAAATAGTTTAATAATAATTATTATAGCGAGCAATTATATAAAACCTTAACACTGGCAAAGCATTTTACAAAAGTTATTTCATTTCATCTTCACACCAACCCTATGAGGGAGATACACATTGTGTAGTTTAAAAAATGGAGGCTGAGAGACGTAAGAAACTCACACAAGATCATAAAGTCAGCAAGTGTCTGAGGCAGGATGAGAACTCAAGCTTCCTTGACTCCAAGTCCAATACTCTATCCACTGTGTCACTGAACTGCCCTAAAAAGCTAATTCTATACTCCTTGACAGTAATTAGCTGCTTGTCTAACAGCGCAGATCCCAGGTGAGCAGAAATGTAAGCAACCGTTGACTTTGTTAGGGGAAAAGGGGCAAAAGTTTCCACAGTAAACAATGTGGCATTTTTAAAGGAGAGAGTTGATTGAGGCATGAATCCCAGAATATAGATCCCTTTTTTCCAGACTTTCAGAACTAAAGAGACCTATCATTGAGTAAAACATATGTATTATCAGAACTCAGTCTGGTAGGCCATCAAAGAAAGTGGTCATAATTACAGCTGACATTTCCTATAACACATTTTTTACTTGTTCTCATTTAAGACTCTAGATAATATATAGATGAAGATAGATAGATAGATAGATAGATAGATAGATAGATAGATAGATAGATAGATAGATAGATAGATAGATAGATAGATAGATAGATAGATAGATAGGAGAGACAGACAGATAGATGGATAGACAGATAATGTTTTAAGTGTTTACTATGCGCCAGGTTCTGTGCTAAATACTTATGCTACAAATAAAAACAAGTAAGACAGGAACTTACATTCTAGTGAGGGAAGGCAATACACTACCTTTAGTCTTGCATCTTCAACTGCTTACTCAAACATCACTATTACATATGTATGTCCATCTATATCTATCTGTACTACATCCAAAGTGATAGAAGTAACCTTAGTAGGAAAGGCTCTAGCTGCTGGGCGAATGAGGAAAAGGGATCCAGCATAAGAAAATGGTTGATTTGGTTCTAAAAGGAAGCCAGGGGTTCCAAGAGTCAGAGATGTGGAAGGAGAACATTCCAGGTATAGAGGACAGCCTTTGCAAGGGCCCAGTGTCTGGAGATGCCATATCATATTCAAGGAATAACAAGTAGGTCAGTGTAACTAGATTGTAGAATTCATGATAGTAATCACAGTTGACATTTCTGTAACACATTGTTCTCATTTAAGCCAATAGATAAATAGATAGATTGACAGACAGACAGACTGATAGAGCAAGAATTTTTTTAAATGATTACTATGTGCCACTCTCCTAGACAAGTCATTTAACCCTATTTGCCTTAGTTTTCTCATCTGTCAAATGAGCTGGAGAAGAAGATGGAGAACCAGTCCAGTATCTTGGCCAAGAAAACCCCAAATGGGGTCATGAAGAATTGGACATAACTGAAACAACAACAAAAATGTGCCACTCTCTGTGCAAAGTACTTGGGCTATAAGTAAAAACAAGCAAGACAGTTTCTGCCCTTAAGGAATTTGTATTCTAATGAGGGAAGGCAGTACACAACCTTCAGTCTTTCATCTTCAACTGCTTACTGGAGCTTTTAGAACTCATTTTCTTGATCCACCATCAACAGGTGGACCCAGTGCCATGAGGCAGATTTTTGTGAAGACTTTGAGGGGGAAGACCATCACCCTTGAGGTCAAACTGTCCAATACTATTGAAAATATCAAGGCCAAGATACAAGATAAGGAAAGTATTCCCCCGATCAAAAAAGATTGATCTTTGTGGGCAAGCAACTGGAAGATAGATGAACTTTGTCTGACTACACCATTCAGAAGGAGTCTACCCTTCATCTTGTTCTGCGGCTTTGTAGTGGTGCCAAGAAGAGAAAGAAGAAGTCTTACACCATTCCCAAAAAGAATAAGCATAAGAGAAAGAAGGTTAAGCTTGCTGTTCTGATGTACTACACAGTTGATGAGAATAACAAGATTAGTCACCTTCAACAAGAGTACCGTTCTGATGAATGTGGTGCTGGGGTCTTTATGGCTAGCCATTTTGACAGACATTATTGTGGCAAATGTTGTCTAACCTACTGCTTCAACAAGTCAGAAGACAAGTAAATGTGTATGTGGTAATAAAAAAAAAGTCAACTAAAAAAAAAAATCATTTTCTTTTCTCCAAAATCCTGCCCTTTTCACAATTTCTCTATTACTATCAAGGGTGTCATCATCCTCTGCTTTGCAATCTCGGTGACATTTTTAACTCTTCATTCTCATTCACCTCATCTATCTAATCAGTTGCCAAAACTTATCATTTCTATTTTCTAAACCTCTACCAGTCAATCAACAAGCATTTCATAAGCACCTACTGTGTGCTAAGCACCGGACACTTAAAAAAGGTTTTTAAAAATGTCACTGCTCTCTCAAGAGGCTTACAGTCTAATTAAGGAAGAAAACATGTAAAGTATCACACATGAGACAGATACATACATGATAAATTGGAAATAATCAATGAAGGGAAGGCATTAAGGGGAATCAGGAAAGGTTTCTTGCAGAAAGTAGAATTTTAGCTAAGACTTCAAATTTTATCTAAAGGGCAACTTGAACCTTAGTTTACTTGTCAGAGAATAGGGTATGAGGAATTTGGTGGCTATTTAGCTCTACCCTTCCAGTGGGGCAATGTGTTATCTCCTCCTCCTCCTCTTGATTTTTTTTCTTCCCTACTTATTTATTGTTATTGTTAAAAAAAAAAACTGGGACAGTTTACTCTTTTGTCTCATGTCGTTTTCATTCATGATTTCTTGAAATATAGCTCTGGAAAACCAGGCATTGATAGAGCCCACTGGGATTTAAATTGAGCTACTTGACTGTCGATTGGTCGTTGTCCTTGGTTCTCAGAGAGGACCAAAATGACATCACTACGCTGATGTCAAGGTACAGTGTGTCTGATTATACCTGATCAGACCGATATGAGCTCAGAAGGGTCTATCACAGGTCGGGCATAAAAAGTCCATGTGAACATTTGGGGTGGATTCTCTTGCACATTTCGAGTTTCTTTTGAGCTGTCTCAATTCTGCTTTGCTCATAGAACACAGCATCTTCTCTGATGAGGACACACCATGCCGGATGGTCCTATGCCAGTGTCTCCCATGTCACACAATAAACTCCAAAATTCTTAAGAAAGACCTTGAAGATGTCCTTGTATCGCTTCTTCTGACCACCATGTGAACACTTGCCCTGTGTGAGTTCATAAAATAGTCTGAACAACATGACTTGACTGTGCCTCTAAACCCACATCACTCTGGCTCTCCCAGATTGCCAATAATCGGTCCCAGCCCAAGCCTCAATTGCTTCTGTTCTGGCCAGAAACTCTGAGGGTCTTCCCCTCCCAGATTTATGCTTATGAGAAGGCAAACTAGGTCCTCTTTTGCCTCAATTCTAACCCAGCCTTTAATCAATGAATGGGTGTTGCCTCAGACAAACTAAGACCTAGGAAAAGACCTTAGCTTAAAAAGGCCAGGGTCTCCCACTGCATCTGGGGCCATCACACTTGTCCTGACCTATGTCTTGCCACTGGACTCCTATGACTCTGGAGGAGAGAGTGAGGCTGATGACTTTGCACAGCCCTACATCACTTAAACTTAAATCCAACTGATTTGCAAGTCAAGACATTATCCTCCTGATGTCATTGGTCCTCTTCAAGAACGAAAGGTGAAAAACTGTTCCCTTAACCAACCCTGTTCTTGGCTGGTCCTTCCTTCTCATGCACATCTCTTAGCATTTGTGTATTTGTTCATTCACGTTAGTGTAGCTTTCTCCACTGAATCCCTACTCACATGGCCCCTGGTGTGAAAAGAATCGAAGTCTTAGAGTCAGAGGACGTGTTTGTATTCCATTTTGGCCATTTCTTACTGCTATGACCCTGAACAAACCACAGAATCACAGAATCTCAGAGCAAGAAGAGACTTCAGAGGTCATCTGTTTCAATCTATATTTAAACAAGAACCCTCTCTACAATTTCTTTTTTTTTTTTTGAGGCAATTGAGGTTAAGTGACTTGTCCAGGGTCACATAGCTAGTAAGTGTCTAAAGTCATATTTAAACTCACATCCTCCTGACTTCAAGTCTGATGTTCTATCCATTGTACCACCTAGTTGCCCCACTCTTTACAATTTTTGTCCTCCTTCAATACACAGATATACAAGTACAGCACACACATGCATGCACACAAAAGCACATGCACACATACACATACACACACACACACACACTTACACACAGAGTCATGTAGTCTTTCGTTGAAGATCTTAAGTAATGGAGTACTCAGGACTTCTCAAGGTAACTCTCATTCTACTTCTGCAGAGCTCTAGTTTTTAGGAAGTTTCATTTGCAACAAAACTAAATCTGTCCCATTGCAACTATTACCCATTGCTCTTAATTCTGTCTTCTGGGGCCCACAAGAACAAATTGATCAATAAGCAATTGAATATACCAAGTTGAAGTCAACTATAACTTTTTCTTCCTAGTCCAAGCATCTCTAATTCCTTCACAGTCCTCCTATGGCACCTATCCTCACCATCCTACTCACCTTCATTTAGACATGTTTCACTCTGTCTCTTCTAAAATAAAGTGCCCAGAAATGAGCATAATATTAAACATGTATCCTGACCACAGTGTAGTATAGTGGGATTGTCACTTCCCTCCTTCATGAGTGCTATACTCCTATTAATACAGCCCAAGACCTAGTTAGCCTTTCTGACTACCATATCACATTGTTGTCTACACATTGAGTTTGCAATCCACTAAAAACTCCGTTATCTTTTTCACATGAACTATTATCTAGTCATGCCTTCCCTATCCTGTGTTTGGGTAGTTAATTTTTAAAAACACCTTTTGTTGATGCCTTTTGTGTTAATGTCATAGTCAATTCATATATATCACATACATTGAAACTCTTCTTATGTTTTAATATTTCTTGTTCCTTCATGGAGTCATTGCTTTCTGTTTAACACATTGTGGTTTTTTCAGGGAGTTCAAATCTTGAGTAAGGTTTACCACCACCATCTATTCTAAGGTATTCCTTCACCTTGCCATAACTTCCCCCCTAGACTTTCTGTTTTGTATCTTTTATTTCATTTTTTCTCAATACTATTCTAGTCCTCATAGCTGGGACATTATTTTCTCTGAAGTTCTACTTGGACTTGTAGATTCACTCTTTTCTTCTAGGTTTGCCCCCTGCGCTTCTCTCAGTCTGATGTATTTCTTTGTGGTGTTCTGTTTTTTTGTTCTTATTTTCTGTTCACTCGTATCTCCAGCCTCAGTTTCTGGATTGAGAGCTTGTGCTTGAGATAAACTCTGCTCCTGTACTCTTGAATGGTGTGGGTAGGCTGTTTGCTCCTGAGTTCCAAGGTTAAGACTAGGCCATGTCTTCTGCAGGAAGTGCTGGCTTTGTCTCTTGCTGTAGTTCAGGCCCATTTTGCCGACATGCTAGATTGAGCTGTGACTGCCTTTTTTTCTGGGCTGCTGGGATACTGGTCTGGGAATGATGCCTCTGAGTCACCTTTGCTGCACTACATCTCTCCATTTTTTGCTATGGGCCTGGGATATCTTGTACTTCTTTCATTTTCCCTAGCTGACCTCTACTCCACACTTCCACAGGATTTTGGCAGTCTTTTTGAGCAACCTTAGACTAGATTGAGGATTTTATCATTGCCTTGGTTTTCTTTACAATTGTTCCATCTGAAGCATTTCTTTGGTGGAGGGAGATTTAAATGTGTTTTATTTTAGACAATCTACATGACGTGTTTTTTAAAAACAATGTCTCCCCTCCAAATAAATCCAAGTCAAAAATAAATGCTGAAGATGACATCAGTCCAAGTTTGTCCAAGTCCTAGTTGTTGTATAGATGACAAAAAGCAGCAGCCAGTTGTGATGACAAAGTGATCCAAAGTAATTAAGCTGAATTTAATATTTCTCCATTTCTAAGCCATCCTTAAAGAAAATCACAAATGGGGTCACAACCATCCTCACAGAAGTCCAAGATAGCCACCATGCAATCTGGATTCATGTTTTCACCTATGAAAAGCCGATAGTTTGTTTGTTTTTTTTAATTAGCAAGGATATGTTTGATTTATTCTGCAACTCCTGTCATAAAGGATTTTATTCTGTCTTCTGTTCTTCAAGTCTGCCTTTCATTGATTTCATGTAATCTTTGATGTATTTTTTTGTAGTATTCTTTTGTAAAGCTAGTTTTTGTAGATGATGATTCATTACTACATCAACTCCAGTGATCACAGTGACATTTGTTCCTTCACCTTCAGGACTTTCAGCAGAGGCATTTCCACTTATGAGTGAATCATCAATGGTGTCCTTTGTACTACTGACCATCTTTCCTTCCACAGCCAAGCACAGCTCGTTCACAATCTCCCAGATCTTGTAGACGGTGGAGAACATCTCATCATGGTTGATGAGGTCTTGGTGGTTGATCATGGCAGCAGAAAGAGGGAAGCCAAGGTGCTTGGTGTTGTAAGTGCCATGCAGCCAGAGAGGCATTTGGGTGGGTGGGTGGGGAAGGTAGAAAAGCCTTCTGATGCATTTTTAAAACTTTATTGGAATGTTTGTTGAGGAACTTGACTCCTCTAGGTCCTAACCCTGTCGTCTTCTCATGCTCCCTGAATCCTCTCTTGTAAAAAGAACAAAAATATCTGATTCAGTGTCCATATCTAACAATGTTTTCAACACTTTATTCTAATAGTTTTCCACCTCGCTCCATGAAAAAGGAGGGTGGGATAAATCATTGTCTATTCTTTGAAAGCTTAATAGGTTTTTCAGTTACTCAGAGTTCAACTTGTTCGAAGTGAGGTTTTCATTTACAATGGTGTAACTGTATATATTGTTCTCTTGCCTCTGCTATTTTATTTTTCATCGGTTCTTACAAACCTTCCTATGTTTCTCCAAATTTCCTCATAACCTTCATTTCTTACTGCAATGAAATCTTCCATTACATTCATATACCAAAACTTTGTTGTTGTTTTTTTTTCCCACCAGTGGATGAGTACCTACTTTGTTTCCAGTTCTTTGCTAACACAAAGGTGTGCTATTAATATTTTGGTGTATATTAGACCTTCATTTTTTTCTTTGACTTCCTCAGGGTATATGCTCAATAGTAACATGACTGCATTGAAGAGTATGGACATTTTAGTCATTTCTCAATATAATTTCAAACTGAAATACAGAATGCTTAGACCACTTCACAGCTCCCTCAACAGTTCATTGATGTGCCTATCTTCTCAGAGCCCCTCCAGCACTGACTTCTAGTCTTTTATCATCTTTACCAATTTTCATAGTATGAGATGATACCTCAGGGTTGTTTTAATTGTGCAGCTGATTTTCCTAACCTGTCTGAGAGACTTTGTAAGTATCCCCACTTAAACTTCATCTTATTGGATTCAGCCCAACATGCTTCCCAGTAGAGATCTTTTTAGATCTTTGTCATCTAATGTATTAGATATTTCCTCTCAGGCTCACATCATCTGCAAATTTGATGAATATGTCATCTACGCCCTCTCCCAAATCACTGATAAATTTTTTTTAACAGAACAGGACCAAGGACATATGCCTGGGGCGCTTCATGAGAGATGTCCCTCCAATTTGATGTTAATCACCATTCTATGGGTCCAGTCATTTAACTAGCTTAAATTCTCCTCACTACATCATCTCTCTGAGACACACCTGAACCTATCTGAATCTCCATTCCATCAGCTGTAGAATGAGGACAGCAATTTCTTTGGATTAGAGTAATGATAATATAACTCAAACTTGTAGGGTGTTTCCTGAATCACTGATCACTACCCTTATCAACAACCCTGGGAAGTAGGAAGTGCAAATTTTACTTGTCCCCATTTTACAGATGAGGAAATACAGGACAAATGACTCATTCATGGCTATACAGCTAGGCAATATGAAAGCTAGACCTCAAATCCACCTCTCTTTGCCTCTAAGCCCAGTGCTCTTTACAGCTCTTTACTGCTTTCTACTGTCCTAGAAAAGGTGGAACTTGAGTTGAGCCATTAGAGCTAAAACATTAACAACCAGGATGATAATGATAACCCTCATCACTGTGTTTTTAGCCTCGCAGGATTATTGAACAGGACCTCAGAGGTCACCTAGTTAATTAGACCCAAATTACAAATCCTGTTAGTAAGGCCAACAAGTAAACATCAAGCCTCTTCCAGAAGACATTCAGTAAGAGGGAATTTACTACTGACGCAACCCTTCCCACTTTTGGGTAATTCTAATTGCTAGACAATTTTTCCTTATGCTTGAGCTGAAATCTGCCTCTAGGTAAAGTTGATCTGCTGCTTCCTACCTTGGTGAACCTTCCAGGCTCCTCTTTGGAAACAAAAGATTCCTCTTACTTGTGCTATTTCAAAACCCTCCTAGGTCACAGAACTGGAGCTAGAAAGGACCTAATCCTTTCTAAGATCTAGTCTAGTCCTAAGTCCATTTTAAAATCTAGTCTAGATTCCTCAGCCTGGTCATTAAGCCTTCCACATGCTGACACTAACCTGGCATTCTAATCTCTCCTACATGTACCCAGTGTTCCAGCCAAACTACCCTCATTTTCCCACCTCAGCTCATGACATTCCCTCTACTCAATCTCTGCCTGTTCAGATGCTGCATTTTGAGATATCCAGCCTGCCTCTAGTGGTACCCCCTCCATGTAGCTGCCTCTCATCCTCCCAGGCAAGGAGCATCCTCCCCTCCCCTCTCTTTTTTTAATTAATTTATTTTTAGCTTTCAACATTCACTTCCATAAACTTTTGAGTTTTAAATTTTCTGTAGCTCCCCCCACCCTCTTCCCCAAGATGGCATACAATCTGATATAGACTCAACATATACATTAATATTAAACATATTTTCACATTAGTCATGTTGTAAAGAAGAATTAGAACCAGTGGGAGGAACCACAAGAAAGAAGAAACAAAACAAAAGAAAAAAGGAAGAGAGAGAGAGCAAATAGTATGCTTCGATCTGCATTCAGACTCCATAATTCTTTCTCTGGATGTGGATAGCATCACGAGTCTTTTGGAGTTGTTGTAGATCCTTGCATTGCTGAGAAGTCAGTCATCACACAATGTGGCTGTTATTGTGTACAACATTCTTCTGGTTCTGCTCACTTCACTCAGCATTAGTTCATATAAGTCTTTCCAGGTTTCTCTGAAGTCAGCCTGGTCATCATTTCTTATAGCACAATAGTATTCCATTATATTCATATACCACAACTTGCTCAGTCATTTCCCAATTTCCAATTCTTTGCCACCATAGAAAGAGCTGCTATAAATATTTTTGTATGCATGGGTCCTTCTCCCCTCTCCCTTCCTTTCTCCCATCTATCCATATAGTTATCTCTGATCCTCCCAGGTAAGGAGCATCCTCCCTTCCCCTCTCTTCCCTCCTCTCTCTTGTCCTCTACTCTCCAAAATGTAAACTCTTTGAGAGCAGGCATTTTTAGAATGGGCACTCAATAAATGTTTGTTGATTTGTTGTATTTACAAATCAGACAAACTGGGGCCATGGGGTGGGCAGGGGTGGATTATTTTCATGTGGAAAAAGATTAAACAGGGCCACATGGTAAGGAAGACAGAAACCAAGGAGTCTGAGTGTTCCTGAACTAAATTGTGATGTCTATCACTACAAACTGCATCCTTCCTGCCTGCCTCTTTTTCTTGGGGCTGGGGTATGGCAGCTTCTTCTGTCCCTAGGTCACAGCACTGTGTTTAGAGCAAGGTGTGGATAGTGGAGGTAGCATATGAGAAGTTTGAGAAGTAGCAGAAAATAAATGACCCTTTACCACAGGAACACCCTATTGGTCATAGGTTTCAGAGCTGGGGTAGATCTCAGAGATTATCAAATCCAACCTCTTCATTTTACTGATGAAGAAACTGAGGCCTAGTGAAGGGAAGTCACATGCTGAAGATCATACAGATAGTACAGACCAAAGCTTAGATTCAAACCCAGGGCTTGGTTTGAGAACTTTTCTTTTGGTTTTTTTGTTTTGTTTTGTTTTGTTTTTGGTTTTGTTTTTTTTAGGCAATTGGGGTTAAGTGACTTGCCCAGGGTCACAACAGCTAGTAAGTGTCAAGTGTTTGGTCTGAGGCCGGATTTGAACTCAGGGCCTCCTGACTTCAGGGCTGGCGCTTTATCCACTGCACCACCTAGCTGCCCTGAGAACATTCTCAATTCAAAATTGACAATGTTTTCCACCATACCACAGACTGAGGGGCAACTGAGCCTCTAAACCCAGATAGCCTTAAGACCTTCTTCAGCTGAATTTTGCTCATTATTCTTTTCCCCTATGCAGCTATTCTCATGACTTTAGGTACTGGAGTCTTCTGAAGAGTCAGAAGATCTGGATTTGAATTCAAGCTCAAACACAAAGCAAATATATGGCCTTAGGAAAATCACAAATTCTGAATTTCAGTTTCTCCCTCTGTAAAATGTGAATGATATCTGCCCTCCCCACCTCATAGGATTTTTAAGAGGCAGTGGACATGAATGCAGTTGAAAAATGCCAATGTGATTATAATATATAGAGAATTATATAGTATTGGAACAGAAAGGAACCTCAGAGATTGTGTAACTCATGAGTTCTTCACCTCTTTTTGCATTGAACAGTTAGGTGGCATAGTGGATAGAGCTCCTGGCTTGTAGTTGTGAAGAGCTGAGTTCAAGTGTGGCCTCAGACACTGTCTCAGTTTCCTTATCTGTAAAATGCAGTTAATAATAGCACCTTCCTCCCAGGAATGTTGTGAGGATCAAATGAAAAAATTGTAAAATGTTTAGCATAGTGCCTGGCACATAGTGAGCGCTATGTAAATGTTAGCTAATGCTATTTTCATGGATCCCTTTAGCAATCTGGTGGAGCCTACAGACCTCTTCTCAGATTAATGTTTGTAAATGCATAAAATAAAATACACAGGATTACAAAGGACCCCAAGTGATTGGAAATACAGTTATCAAAGTATTTTTAAAACAGGTTCATGGATCCCAGATTAGAAACCCCTGGTCTAATCCCTTCCTTTTACAAATAGGGAAACTAAAGTCTGGAGAGTAGTTTACCACAGGTGGCCCAGCAAGCTAATGGCAGGACCAGAGCGGGACTCAACTTGCGCTCTGGCCTAGACTTACCCCTCTGAAAACTGCCTTTATTTCTTTGAAACCTGCTTCATGCAAGAATTGGCAGGTAAGTGGCTCCCCATCTCTGTTCAAAGAAATTTTGGCAAATTAAGAAAGACATCCTGGGGGAGAACATGGAGGCCGTGGGGGTTAGGACAGCATGGAAGGTAATGCAGTAGAAACGAAGGGGTGAAAAGAGAGTGGGGGTAGCAAAGTGTGCCAAGAGACAAGCCTGGAGTTTCCATCCCTATCACAGCTGTGTGCGGGGAGAAGAAATGCAGTCATTGTTGATAGATTGAAATTGGCCATCACAAGACAGCCCAGAGAGCAATTAAGAGTAAAGAGAAAGGAGTCAGGTAAAGGTTCCCATCATGGCGTCATTGTAGTGGCTTGACATTACTGGGTGTTTTCCCTTCTGTGTGTCAGTATGTACTGTTCCAAGGAGGCAATGTGCTGTCTGTGTTCCCCTAAGTGTGTTCCATTTGTCTGGGGCTCTGATTCTTCTTAGCTGCCCTGAGATCTCAGTATAATTAGCACCACTGGAGAGATGGTTTGTGATGGCTGGGGAGGTAGTTTGGGATGGCTATGAGCCATTAGGGTTAGTAGAAGCTATGTACCTGATTACCATTTTTAAAAATAATCCCTTCCTTCCGAGGAAGAATTTCTAGCTATAATTCTAGTGCTCAATGCCTATTGGCCCTAGGATGTGTCTATCAACACTGTTAAAGTGAGTGGGCCACCAGGGGATGCAGAAAATCAGCCTGAGAAACAAACTCTGTTCTGGATGCAGGAGGAGGGTACCAGGCTCAGGAAGATTTATCAAAGGAGCCTAATTTCATTGTCTCAGAGCCACAGGATCCAATGCCCATCTAAGGTAGTAGAATAAAGAGATTTTATCATTAAGACAAAGCCAGTCACTGGGTCCACCTAAAGGAATTTGCTTCAGATAGATTAACCATGAATGGAGAGGACAACTAGATGATGAGAAATAACTTCTAGGGGTCATATATCTCCAAGAATACAAAGATTTAAAGCCAAAGGGGAAGACAGCTTGGGAGGCCAAATGGAGTAAAGTCTTTTTCATCAAAAGGAACAAAGGTATTTCTTTCCCTGGTTTACAACTACTGAGTCTAAGTAGGAATGGTCAAGTTGAGACAGAAGCCTACGAAGCCCAGGAGAAAGAATCTGTGTTGGCAGGGGGGAAGGACAGTGCATGAGATGAAAAGCTATCAGATGCCCTGGATTCCTATACCTGTATTTGAGGACTTGGGTAGCAGATTCTGGAAGGTTAAAGCAACAAATCACTTTACTAGCCATAGTCAACCAACCAGAGCTAGAGCTGAATGAATATAATAAATAGGGTCTTTAATAAGAGTGTCAAAGAGGGAGCTAAGAAAAATATTTCCCTACAGCTCAAACATAGGACCAGGATTAGTTGAGAAGAATTTTTGTAACTCTTTTATAGACTCAACCCCTTCTATTTGTCATTTTGTATCCTACTTCATTCACTTTTAGAGCTTGGCACTAAATCCCTTTTAAATTTTAAACTATGTTCACTTCTGGCTACCATATTTTATTCAATCAGCAAGCACTTATTAAGCAATGACTATGTGTTAGGCACTATATTAAGACCTGGGATACAAAGAAAGGCAAAACTATGGTTCCTATCCTCAAGAAGCTTCCATTTTAATGGAAGCAACTTGCAAATAACTATGTTCTCTCTAGATACATATATATATGTGTGTATGTGTGTGTGTGTGTGTGTATGTATATGTATATGTGTATAGACATATATACACACACACACATATATAAATATACACATATGTGTGTGTGTATGTATGTATATAAGTTCTTATCAATCAGTCCTAGCCCTATAGTTCCCTGGTTGGCCTTCTTCAGTAAGACTAGATAGGTAGATGAATACATAGACATAGACATAGATATACAGATACATACATTGTTGTTTATCCTTCATTTTTGAAGAGGATCAATGACTTCACAGTGTGATGTCTTGACTTGCTTGTGAACTGGATTTAAGTGAGGCAGAATTTTGCAAAGTTGTTGGCCTCCCTCTCTCTTCCAGAGTCATTGAAAACAATATAAGACAAAATTCAAGACAACTGGTGATGGTCCAGGATGCAGCTAATGATCCTGGTGTCTTCAATGTCTGACCAAGCTTTAAGCGCTCCATGACGCCTGCTTTAGCTGCCTTCATGGCTGTTGGGGGAAAAACTTGCTCTCATTTGCTCATTCTGCCAGGGAAAGTCTTCACATGCTTGGGGTAGACATCCCCCTAACTCACTGATGGGTTTGAGGCCTGTAGATTACCCTCAGCCTGGTTTAGCCTGTCTGCTGAGATGATTTCACTGGAGTGTGGCGGTTATGCCACACTATGTGCTTCTTGGAAGCACAGGTGAAAGTTAGATGTGGGATCCATACCAAAGGTGGACAAGAAGCCCTGAAAAGGGCTCGGCAGCCTTTACACCAGAGGTGTTAATTCTCCCTGAACATCCCACATATCCCATATACATACACGTACATACACACATATAGGGGTCTGGGGCTCTTCAGTTCAGGGTCCTGGACAGTCTCCCCTGGAGTTTAAGGGGAGGTGGTGCTTGAAGAGGTGATAGTGTTTACATGACATTTTCTGTCTGTCTCTCAGAGTGCCTTAGTGCTTTGGCTAGCTGACTTGTTTGCACTCTGTGGATGGCAGTTGATAAGGATAACTGGTCCCTTTTAGACCACCAGTTTCTTTGCATGACGACTTCAGGGGCTGGAAGTAGAGCCATTGGTATGTATGTGGGGGTGAGGGAGGGGGAACACTTGCTTTTTCTCAGGCTCAGTGTCTGAGGGGAGGTATGGTCAAGGTGGTATTAATGGTGTGATTTGCCTGGCACATACTACTTTTTGTCTCTCCCTTAGGGCATGTTGCAGTTTCACACCAGGCTTCAAGGTTTACATGGCACTTTCCCTATGTTATCTCATTTGATTCTAGCAGCAACCCAATGAGACAGGTACTATTCTTATTCCCATTTCACAGATTAGGGACCTGAGAACCAAAGAGGTATTAAGTTAGTTATTTGCCTAAGGAGAAATAGGTAGTAAATCCATGAGGTAGGATCTGAACCAGTCTTCCTGACTCTGGATTCAATACAGTATCCAAAATCTTTGTTCTCGGAATGGTGAAAAAGAAAAATTGCCTCAAAAAGACAAGAGGTTTCTGAAGACATAACAGTGGCTTCTCCATCCTCAAGCCCTGGTATGTAGCATCACAGTGTCCTTTTAAAAACTGAGCTGATTGGAAAACTAAGTGTGCAGCCACACTGGTTTTTACGTACCTTGCCTTTTCCTGCTCATTAGGATCATCTCCAATCTACAGTGAAAATGTCAGATTTAAGAGCCTCCATCCTTCTTGAACCATCTTCTCTTTTGGAGCCCCAGGCACAAGTCTTACCTATTCTTTCCCTGAACTCTTTGAACTCTGATTTCTGAAAGTCTAAAGGGCCTGCCAGATTATTCCTGGTGTTTTCTTCCTTGCCTATGTGAAGTCTAAACTATAGTGGCATCACTCCCTCCCAAACCTCCTGCCCTTTCCTCTTCAACTTGTTCTTCCTTATAGGTCAAAATTAAGTCTAGAGAAATTAAGTCAATCCCTCTACCTTTGGAGAGATGAAATTGTCACTGAGGTAAAAGGCAAGCAGTTCAATTGAGAAGGACCTAAAGGACATATTTGGAGTTAATTCAAATGCCAGGAACTAAGGAGTTTAATGTGAGCTTCAGGTCAGAAAAGAAATCAGATTTATTTTGGAGACTGAGTAAGTAGAATAAAGACTCAGGACTGGTGGGGATCTTTGTTGATTTCAGAGAAGAACAAGGCAGAGGAATAAAGGAATAAGTAATAATTTAAGAATAAAGAATAAGTATCTTGGATCCTGAGGAGACAAATCAGAGGTCCCAGGCCTCAGGGTGTCAACAGTCCCAGAGGCTTAAGACCAACTGTGTGTCTCCTCTGAACAGTATCTTCTAGGAATCAGTGCTTTCTTCCCTAATGTCTTGGGACTACAGGACTGGTAATATGTGTACTTAGTCAAGCATGGGGCACTGGAAATCAGTTATTTACTGACCCAGATACTCAGAGAGAACACCTTCCTCCCGTCTCCTACACCTCCAGCTCTCCTGTGTTTAGAATGACTAGCTATTGAAGAAACAGATGAGACATAGCAGTGCTCAGTCTTCACAGAAGCCTAGCGGTGGCTATAGGCCTGGCTAACTGATTTTTTCCCTATCCTGTGATGGGAAATTTTCTCATTCCTTCTTCCCTTCTTTTTGTGATTCAGAGTTACCAATTTGCTAAGGTAAAAATCCCTTTCCCCCGATTCTTTTCCTCATACTGTCATCTCAATACATTTCAGCCCTACCATTCCACAGTCCTTCCCTTCCAACATGTAGAACTACTGTCATTACTATCAACATCAACACTCTCCCACCATCTCCCTGCATTACTGTCAAACTCCCCTTCTTCTTAAATCCATTCATCTTTCTTGAGCTAACTTAAATATGGCTTCATCCAGAAAACATTTTCTTTGGCCACCTTCTCTCATATGGATTGTACTTCTCTTATACTGCCCCCAGACCAGAAGAAGAACATACCCCTTGCTACTCATTGATACAGTTCATTGTCCCTTTGCCATTTTTCCACAGCAACCTTTCCTTCTCACATTTTCATTTTCAACCATCTATATTCCCCTCCCCAGATCCTTGTCACAATCATTCAGCAGCCCCCAGGTAATTTTTCCTCCTTTCTCAAGTTCAGAACATAGCTGTCTTATGCTTAATACCAATCCTCAACCTCATTTGCAGTCCAGTTCAGTGATTCAGGCTCAGGGGTTAGACTGCAATAGAGAACTCATGAACCACAAAATGCAATTAAAAAACAACTTTACTGATGACAAGAGATTAAAAGAATGCAATTTTAAAAGGATGTTGACACAGATAAAAACACTACTCCCCTCTTCCTCCATAGTCACCATAGCAATGCATCACAGGTCAGGAAGGTATTCCCTGCAGAGCAGTAAGAACTCCAGTAAGATTTCTGATACTAAATCCCATATTGGTTGGGCCTTTTATGCCTCAGGCATCAAGAAAGCCAAATGGCTTCCATGTCTCCTTAAAGAATCAGCTTGGCCTACATAAAACAGGTATCGCTCCTATCATACTCAATTACTACAAAATGTGCCAGGCATTGCCCTAAGTGTTAGAGACACAAGAAAAAGTGAAAAACAATCCCGGCTCCCAAGGTGCACACAGTTAATTAGGGAGCCAACATGTAATAACAATGTCCAAGCAAGACATATAAGATAAATTGGGGATAGTCTCAGAGTGAAGGCACAAAAATGTTTCAGGAGAGGCAATTGAGCCTGGGGAGGGACGGCTCATCCCTAGGATCTGCCTGAGTTATAGGTAAACTTTCTGGTAGGATATCATGTCCCTTCTCCTAATCCTCTACATGCTTTCTCTTCTATGGGCTAAATGTCCCCAGTTACTTCAATCAATTGTCATATGAACTGACCTTGAGCTCCTTCATTATACTGATAATTTTTCTCTGGATGTTGTATATAGCTTAATGATGTTTCTCCTAAAATGGGGCACTCAGGATTGAACACAATATTCCCAATGTGACTTGACCAGGACAGAGGACAGCTGGACTCTCATATCCCTAGTCCTGGACACTGTGCCTCCCAATCAACCTTAGCATGGATTTGTTTTTTTTTTCTGATATCTCACAATGTTGATTTTTGTTGAGCTTGCAGTTCACTAAAACCCCTAGATCATTGTCAGATGAACTGCTTTCTTGTTACATCTCCCTTTCCCCATCCTTGTAAAACTGAATTTTTATTTATTCCTGTGAAATTTAATCTTACTGAATTTGGGCCAAGGTTCCTCTATTCTTTCTTACTTTTCTCCAGTCTCTAAGGAAGATGTAGTCCTTCCCTTTGCCATGGTCAACTCCTCTACTTGTACCTTTGATTCTATCTCTTCTTGTATTCTCTGGAAACTTGCCTTTAGGCATTCCCTCTCTAGCATCCTCAATATTTCCTTGTTTTCTGGGACCTTCCCTAGTGCCATTAATCATGCATAGGTCCATGTGTGTGTGTATTTACTTTGCTCTGCATTCCTTTAAATTATTGTCCCATATGGTCTCTCTTTACAGCATCAAACTCCTAGAAGCTCGATATACCCGTCTCTATTTCCATACCTCCCACTCACTTCTTGGCTTATCCTGACCATTCTACTGAAACTGCTCTCTCCAAGGAACACACCACACCACACCACACATTTATTAAAGGCCTTCCATGTACTAGGCACCATCCTAGGCACTAAGCACTAGGGATACAGATAAGAAAAGAAAGAGAGTCCCTGCCCTCAGGGAGCTTACAACCTAATGGGAGAAAGACAACACATGAGAGGAAGCTGCAAAGGGGGAAGGCAAGGCAGGAAGTAGAGGGTATGAGGATACCTGCCCTGGGGGCATGATGATGGTGGAGTCTAAACCAAGCAGTGCAGCTGGTGGGAAATGAAGATCTGGCAGTACTTCTGAACCCTCTTTAAAGGGAAACTTTGGGAGGAGTTTGTTTTTTTGTTTTTATTTTGTTTTGTTTTGGTTTTTTGGTTTTTTTGCTCCTTTCTCTAGCCCTTCAATCAGAGGGGCAGGGACAACTGAGGGTCTTGATGAGGTTTGATGAGTACCAAAGCCAAAGAAATCTCCATGATAATGAGTTTCCCTGTGATGACCTTATCCTAGGAGGGGGTAGGCACTGATGATAATGGAGTGGAACCAAGCAGCTTATCTAGTGGGAAAAGATCTCTTGTGAGCTAGGTGATCTTAGTGATTCCTAAATTCAATGGCCTGTTATCAGATCTCCTGTTACTTGACCTCCGTAAGGTCCTACTTCTCTTGTTATATGTCTGACAGATACATTTTGGTCTCATTTACTGGATCATCATCTATCTCCTATGACTAAGAATGGGAGGGCTGCTCCACAAGGCTCTGCCCTGGGTCCTCTTCCTTCTAGTCTCTCTCTTAGTGTTCTCATTGGTTCAGTTATCATCTTCATACAAACTATTCCAAATCTAGATATCCAACTATAATCTCTCTCATAAATTCCACCATTTAGTGGGGAAAGGGAAACAAAAGAACAAGCATTTATTAAGTGCCTACTACATACTAGGCACTGTGCTAAGTGCTTTACAAATATATATCATGTGATCCTCACAATAATCTTGGGAGATGGGTGCCATTATTATCTTCATTTTACAGCTAAGAAACTGAGACTGAGAGAGATTGAGTGACTTATCCAGGGTCACAAAGCTAATAAATATTTGAGGTCAGATTGGAACTCAGGTCTTCCTGACTTCAGACCCAGGGTTCCATCCACTGTGCCACCTAGTTATGTAGCTTCCATCTCCATGTGGAAGTTCCACCAGCATCTTTAGACTCAACATGTCCAAACAGAATTTATAATTTCTCTCCCTCTCTCTCTCTCTCTCTCTCTCTCTCTCTCTCTCTCTCTCTCTCTCCCCCTCCCTCTCTCCCTCCCTCTCTCTTTTCCCTCCCCCAACTTCTCCCCTCTCTCTTTCACACACACACACACACACACAAACACACACACACACACACGCATGCACCACTCCTCCTATGAACATACCAGCTTCTGTAAAGGACATTACCATCTTCTGGTCATACAAATTACAAGCCCCGAGTCATCTTCAGCTCTTCCATCTTCCTTGACCCTCTCTATATTTAATCTGTCACCAACTCTTGTCATTTCTACCTTTACAGCCCCTTTCCTTCCATTTGCGTAGTCACTATTTTGAGTCTGTATCGTCTTCCACCTGGACCATTGAAGGAGCCTTCCAATTGGTCTTCATGATTATAGACCCTCTCCCTTTCTAATCTTTTTCTACACAGTTGCCAAATTAATTTCTCTTAGCCACAAGTCTAAACTTTGTCATTGTCCTGCTAAAACATCCTATAGTGACTCCCTATTGCCTTTGGATAAATTTTTTTTTTAAATGTTCAGCCTGGCATTTGCTGAGGAAGTCATCCTCTCCATTATCACTCCCACCTACTTTTCTAGATTTATTTCATATTATTTCTCTTCATAAACACAGTATTCCAGCTAAATTAAACTACTAATTATTCTTGGAAGTCCAGGTGCCGCCTTCTGTTTTCATGCCTTTATTTGGACCTCTTCCCTATTCCTGGAATGCACAATCTCATTTTGCCTATACCTCTGAGATTCCCTGTCTTTCTTCCTTCATACCTTAGTCCAGGTTTCCTACTCAAAGATTTTCTGATGTCTCTTTATTATATTTCATTATTTATCTGTGTTCATATCACATATAACTCCCATCCCCCAGTAGAATGTAACCTTTTTGAAGTTAAGGACTCTTTAATTAGAATCTGAGAGCCAAGTGTAGTGAATTGGCATGGTAGCCTTGGAGCCAGGGAAACATGGGACCACATCTTATCTCAAACACTTATTTGCTGTTTTACACTGATTAAGTTACTTTGCTTCATTCAGTTTCCTCATCTGTAAAATGAAAGAATTGGATTTTGGGGGGGGGGGGGAGGCCCAGATGGTAAAGTAGAAGCAGTGACTTACTTGAGCTCTTCCCCAAACCCCTCCAAATGCCTGTAAAAAAATGGTTCTAAACAAATTCTAGAGCAACAGAACCCACAAAAACACAGAGTGAAACAAATTTCCAGCCCAAGACAACCTGGATGGTTGATTGGAAAGGTCTATTGCACTGGGCTAGGAGAGGAGCACAGTTCAGCGTGGGCCACACAAGCAAAGACAGGGCCTCAGCAAACCTGGAGCAGGCTTCAGGGGATTGAATCAAGGGGAGCTCTGGTGGTTTCCAGACTTCTCAACCTACAAACACCAAAGACAGGTCAGTAGAAGGTCAGTAGGAAAAGTCTGTGACTATTGTGAGAGAGAAGCTCAGTCCCAGCCCCAGTCGTGGTGCAGCCCGGGGGCAGTGGCTACTTCCAGAGTTCTCAATCCACAGAGAGGGGGGGAATCAGGTGGCTAATCAGAGGCAGATTGCAGGGATCTCTTTGCTGGGGCTGAGGCAGGATTCTCTTGCTTTGCCCATGTTTGGATCTGGGTCACAGTTTTGGGTGGCAGTCCTGGGGCTAGGAGAAGTACTGGCGTGGTGAAGCTTGTAGTGGCAGTGGAGGGGGAATCCTCCTCACAGTTCCAAGGCAGAAAAGAGTGCTTCTGGTCACTCATAGACCAGAGCACAGGCCAGGAAAGGAGTAAACACCTCGCCCTTGATCATAGCACCTTGGAAGAACTGAAAATTTACAAGTCCCTAGAAGTATCTCTGAAAACAGCTGCATAAAACCCCTGAAGCTTGGGACAGTACATTCTCCACACTGGAAGCAGACCCCTACCTTAACAAAGGGTTTATAACTCAAGTAATTGACTGGGATCATGAGCAAACTGTGCAAAAAAAAGTCAGACCATAGAATCTTTCTTTGGTAACAAAGAAGATCAAAACATGCAACCAGAAGACAACAAAGTCAAAGCTCCTACATCCAAAACCTCCAAGAAAAATATGAATCTGTCCCAGGTCATGGAAGAGCTCAAAAAGGATTTTGAGAAACAAGTAAGAGAAGTAGAGGAAAAACTGGGAAGAGAAATGAGAGTGATGCAAGAAAATCATGAAAAACAAGTCAACAGTTTGCTAAAGGAGACCCCCCCCAAAAAAAAACTGAAGAAAATAACACCTTAAAAAATAGACTAACCCAAATGGCAAAAGAGGTCCAAAAAGCCAATGAAGAGAAGAATGTCTTAAAAAGCAGAATTGGCCAAATGAAAAAGTAAGTACAAAAGTTCACTGAAGAAAATACTTCCTTAAAAATTAGTATGGAGCAAATGGAAGCTAATGACTTCATGAGAAATCAAGAAATTATAAAACAAAACCAAAAGAATGAAAAAGTAGAAGATACTGTGAAATATCTCATTGGAAAAACAATTGACCTGGAAAATAGATCCGGGAGAGATAATTTTAAAAATTATTGAACTACCTGAAAGCCATGATCAAAAAAAAAAAAAGAGCCTAGATATCATATTCAAGAAATTATCAAGAAAAACTGCCCTGATATTCTAGAACTGGAATGTAAAATAGAAATGGAAAGAATCTACCGATCACCTCCTAAAAGAGATCCCCAAAGGCAAACTCCTAGGAATATTATAGCCAAATTCCAGAGTTGCAAGGTCAAGGATAAAATATTGCAAGCATTCAGAGAGAAATAATGCAACTATTGTGAAAACACAATCAGGATAACACAAGATTTAGTGACTTCTACATTAAGGGACCAGAGGGCTTGGAATATGATATTCTGGAGGTCAAAGGAGATAGGATTACAACCAAGAATCACCTACCCAGCAAAACTGAGTATAATCCTTCAGGGGGAAAAATGGATATTCAGTGAAATAGAGGACTTTCAAGCATTCTTGATGAAAAGACCAGAGCTGAATAGAAAATTTGACTTTCAAATGCAAGACTCAAGAGAAGCATGAAAAGGTAAACAGGAAAGAGAAATCATAAGAGACTTATTAAAATTGAACTGTTTACATTCCTACATGGAAAGATAATATTTGTAACTCATGAGACCTTTGTCAGTATTAGGGTAGTTGGAGGGGAAAAAATTATATATTTAGATAGATAGACAGACAGACAGACAGACAGATAGATAGATAGATAGATAGATAGATAGATAGATAGATAGATAGATAGATAGATAGATAGA
>NW_020954556.1:972492-1062360 GCF_900497805.2 Vombatus ursinus | reverse complement strand
AGATAGATAGATAGATAGATAGATAGATAGATAGATAGATAGATAGAGGGCACAGGGTGAGTTGAAGATGAAGGGGTGATATCTAAAAATAAAATTAAGGGGTGAAAGAGATTTATACTGGGAGAAGGAGAAAGGGAGAAGTAGAATGGGGTGAATTATCTCACATAAAACAGACAAGAAAAAGCTTTTACAGTGGAGGGGAAGTGGGGGAAGGTGAGAGGGAATGAATGAATCTTATTCTCATTGGATTTGGCTTAAGGAGAGAATAACATACACACTCAATTGGGTATGGAAATCTATCTTACCCTACAGGAAATAGGGGGGTAAGGGGATAAGACAGTGGGGGGATGATAGAAGGGAGGGCAGATTGGGGGAGAGGGTAATCAGAAGCAAACACTTCTGAGGAGGGACAGGGTTAAAAGAGAGAATAGAATAAATGGGGGGATGGGATAAGATGAAGGGAAATATAGTTAGTTTTTCACAACATGGCTATGAAAGTGTTTTGCATGACTACACATGTATAACCTGTATCGAGTTGCTTGCCTTCTCAATGAGGGTGGGTGGGGAGGGAGGAAGAAAATTTGGAACCCAAAGTTTTAAAAACAAATGTTAAAAATTGTTTTCATGTGCAACTGGGAAATAAGATAGATAGGCAATGGGGTATAGAAATCTATCCTGCCCTACAGGAAAACAGAAGGGGAAGAGGATAAGAGAAGGGGGGGATTGATAGAAGGGAGGGTAGATTAGGGGAAGGGGTATTCAGAATGCACGCCATCCTGGGGTCGGGGGAGAGGCGAGATGGGGAGAAAATTTGGAATTCAAAATCTTGTGAAAGTGAATGTTGAAAACTAAAAATAAATAAATTAATAAATGCTTAATATAAAAAAAAATGAAATGAAATGAAAGAATTGGACATGGTGACCTTCCAGGTCTCTTCCAGCTCTAGATCTATGATTTGTTCATTCATTCATTCCTTTACTCATTCATTTATTTGTTTACACTTTATGTCCCAAGTGAATACCAAAGGACTTTGCACATGCTTAATAAATAAATATTTATTGAATTGAATTGAATTGAAATAAAACAGGAGAAACAAAAGACACATTGACTTGGCTAAAAAATTATGTTGATATATGAACAATAACATGGTAAATAGGGCATGGTGATTAATGAATGTTTCTGACTTAGAACTCTGTGAAGTGGAAAACGGAATTAATCACTTCCCAGACACTTTTCATTTTGGGGCAGAGGACTTCAGTTGCCCCAGGAAGCAAGATTTAATATAGAGACCATCTAAATATAATGTGGTATCAGGAATACTGTGGAGGTTGGTAAACACCAGTGCCTTCTGCAAAAAAACTGTGTCCAGGAAATGGAGGGAAGGGGGGAACAAAGTAGATGAAGAGACTATAATTTCTATAGCCAGAGAAGGAAGGAGCAAGGGAAAGAGGGAGAACAGAATAATTAAAATAACATAAATAAAAGTACAAATGAGATAAGAACAGCTTCAAAGGTTCATAATGAAGGGAAAATGAAACAACTGAGCTGGTCTTCCTGCTCAAATGAATCTACCTGGGATAGACAGTGAACAAAGGGGAAGCCAATAAAAAGGGGAGCTTTAAGGGGAGAGATAGTGGGATATGGCGTGATGAATAAAGAAGACAAATTTGAGTGAGGCGAGGCTAGTAGTGAATTCTAAGGGTCAGAAAAAGAGCTTTACAAAGCTAGGTTGGAGGCAAAAATGAGATGAAGGCAGAAATACACAATTCTTATGCTGTTTCTGTTTCTTTTATCAGGGAGAACAGACTTTATACTGGGTAATTTAAAAAAAAATTATTAACAGGAAATGAAACCAGTCTTAATGGAATGAGAAGGAAACAGTTGTCATTAGTGAGGCTCTGATGAAGTGGTAACCCTTCTCCTCTGTCAAGGCAAACCCCTCCATACCCACCCTTCATCTCATTCCCTTTCATCTTTTCTAATAACTCGCCACATACTCTCTAATCTTTAATCTTTCCATGTCTATGGTCTCCTTCCCTTACACTTACAAACATTCACCTGTCTTTTCCATACCTTAAAAAATCCCTCACTAGATCCCCACTATAATTGTATATCAATCCTCTCTTTCTCAGCTAAGTCTTTCCTGAGAAAGTCATCTTTGACACTGTTGACCACCTTCATGGCCTGGATATTCTCTCTTCTATAAGTTGTTATGACTGTTGTTTCCTGGTCTTCTGCTATCTATCTGATCACTCCTCAATTTCCTCTGCTGCATTTTCATCTATGTCACACCTACTAAATTGATGAGGAGAAGGAAAATGTCCCTTAGGGCTCTGTTGTGGTCCATCTTTTCTTCTCTCTCTAGAGTATCTCACATGGTGATCTCAACTTCCATGGATTCAGGTATCATCTCTATAGTGACAATACCTAGATTCATAATCCACTTATAGACTCACTCCTGAGCTCTAATCCAGTATCACCCACTGTCTTTCGGACATTTCAAACTGAATGACCTGTAAGTACTTCAAATTTAATATGTCCAAAAGAGAATTCATTGTCTTTCTCTCACAACCCTCCTCTCTTCTCAACTTCCCCATTACTATTGAGTCACCTAACCTCACGTTAGCTAGCCTCATCCTCAATTCCTCTCTCTCACCGTGTAGATTGAGTCATTTGCTCAATCTTGTCATTTCTGCATTCATGACATGGACATCATTTGTACAGACTCTCTTCTCTCCACTCATACAAACCACACCTTACTTCAAGAACTTGTCATCTCTCATCTGGACTATTTCAATTACCTTCTAATTGGTCTTCCTGTCTCAAGTCTCTCCCCACCCCAATGTATCCTTCATGTAGCTGCCAAAATGATTTTTACTGAATCACAGGTCTGATCATGTCACCCTGCCCGTTTTGTCCCCCCCACCCCCAACCAAGAAACTTCAGTGTCTCTTGGTTACCTTGAGAACGAAATAGAAAGCCTTCTGTTTGGCATTTAAAGGTCTTACAACCTTGTCCCATCTTGGGCTTCTAGTCTTTTTACATTTAACTCCCCATTCATATGCTGTAATCCAGCTACACTAGCTTACTTAACTGTTCTTCACAGGAGACATTCTTCATCTGCCAGCTCCTTTCCTTTGAACTGGCTTTCCCCCTTCCTGGAATGTTCTTCCTCCTTGCCTCTGCCTCTTTGATTCCCTGGTTGTGTTCAAGACTCCATTTAAATCCTACCTTCTGCAGGAGACCTCTCCCACCCCCACCCCCTACCACCACTCAGTACCTTTCCTCTGGTTATCTTCCATCTAATACGTGCATATCTCATGTGTATATAGTTATTTACATATTGTCTCCTCTTTTAGAATGTATACTTCTTGATGTCAGGTACAGTGTTTTTGCCTTTCTTTGTTTCCTTGGGACTTATTCCAGTTCCTGACACATTATAAGAGCTTAATAAATGCTAATTGACTGACTGACTAGTACAGAAAAACTATATTCAGGGTAATGAACAAACTTCCGAGTACCATTGTCAAGTTGTTGCCAATATTCTTTGAAAAAAAAAAAAAACTGTAGAAAACCAGATGCATGCTACAGGATCAGAGACAAGCAAATTTAGAAGGGGGAAAAGAAGGGAAGGGAATAAGCATTTATTATGCACTCACTATGTGTCTGGCACTCTGCTAAGCACTTTTTAAATATTAATCCCATTTGATCTTCACAACAACCTGTGAGATAGAAATGGAATAAGGATTAGAGGCAAAGATTAAAAAAACAGAAAGAAGGTAAATTTTCCCAACTATAGGCTAATAAGCCTGATTGAGAGTTGTCCTGGCAAAACTTTAGAAGGTATTATTAAAGGGTTGGTTTGTGAGCACTTAGAAAGGTAAATGGAGATCATTAAGAGCCAGCTTGGCTTGGTTAAGAACAGGACATGCCACACTAAACCAATCTCCCTTGGCAATTACTGGCCTGGGAGAGCAGGGGGTGTTGTAGACACCTTACATATTAAGGGTTCAGCAAGACATGTGGCAAAGTCTCTCATGACATACTTGTGAGTAAGTGGTAGAAATAGGGGTTAGATAACAGAATGATGGACTTGGAATTAGTTACATGATTGGATTTAAAGAATAGTTATAAACAGATTGACATCAATTTGAAGAGATGGAACCCCAGGGCCCTGTTCTAGGCCTTATTTTGATCAACATTTAAAAAAAAAAAATCAATGAGTTGGATGAAAGCAATGCACACACTATTCCTTCCTCAATGGCTAGGAGGTTCAGCAAAACTCAAATTGGAAATAGAATCAAAATGGAACCAAGAAGAGAATACAGCTTTTTATTTTATTTTATTTTTTTTGAGAAGGAGGTGGCAGAGCTGAGCCAGATAGACCCTCAAACAGGCTGGGCTCAGGTAGCTGAAGGCCTCTGTTGATGGATGGATCTCTAAGCTGGTTTCGTTTCATACCCCAGGCAAAGCTGGATTTAGCATGTGGTCTGCATATACAGGTAGACAATGATAAGACCTGTTTGTGCTTTTAAAAATTCTCAAGTCAAAAGTAGTTTGGGCTTCAGATTTGCAGATGATACAGAGCTAGGAGGGATAGGTAGTACTAAATGACAAAATATATCCAGAAAAGTCACAACAGGCTGGAAAGATGGGTCAAATCTAATAAAACAACATTTAATTCCAACTCTAAGTATTCATGATTTTATCGATATGGGCCCTCCCTCCAGTGATGTGGGTTCTAGCCTCATGATGCTTTGTGGCTTGATGTTACGTGGTACAATGGAAAAAAAAACACTGGCTCAGGGGTCACAGGATATGAGTTCAAATCCCAGCAGAGAATGACATCCACCCCTAGAGCTACCTTGTGCTTTGACAGACCAATTTTGGCCTTATCTTCCTAGTTCTGGGACTCTATCCCATTTCTGTCTTTCTTTCTTTCTTTTTTTCTTTTTGGTGAGGCAGTTGGGAGTAAGTGACTTGCCTAGAGTCACACAGCTAGTAAGTGTCAAGTGTCTGAGGCTGGATTTGAACTCAGGTCCTCCTGACTCCAAAGCCAGAGCTCTATCCACTGCATCACCTAGCTGCCCCTCAGCTCTATCCCACTTCCAGGACATCTCCAAGCACATACTTAATTCCCCTTGAGCCATTATCTCCATTTTGAGAGAAATTATTATTAACAACTAAGGATTTGGGGAGATTCAGATTTCTTCCCTTTTCTTAATCCTCATTTCAAGACCAAATGTTTAAGGTTTAGCTAATCTTCTCCTCTATCTAGACCTCACCCATGTGGGGCAGTCATTGTGTTCCACTAAGGCTTGGGTGGGGCATGATTGCCCAAGGTTGGAGGTGGGGCGGGGCGAAGCTTAGAAGTAGATGACATAATCAAAGCTCAGGTCCAGTCCCTCATTGTAATACTCCTTCTCTCATTCATTGTCAACCAATCAGAGTTGAGTGCCATCCTTTTGAACACTCCTGTTCCAAAAGAACATACAAGCCTTGAGCCACCATAATTATCTTTGGTCCAAGAGAGATGGCCAAATGACCATCCCTTTATTAAAATGCTGGCATTATTAATAGAATTATTAAATTATCCAGAAATTATATCTGTCAAACCTTTTTTAAATGCCACAACTTCTATGTAGTTCAGTAGATAGAGCATTGGTGCCTGGAGTTAGGAAAACCTGAGTTCAAATCTGGCCTCAGACACTTATTAGCTATGTGAACCTGGGCAAGTCACTTAGCCTCTGTTTGCCTCAGTTTCCTTAGCTGAAAATGGGGATAATAATAATACCCACCTCCCAGGGTTGTTGTGTTAGATAATATTTGTAAAGCACTTAGCAAAGTGTTTGGCACATAGTAGATGCTATATAAGCTATTATTATTATCATCATCATCATCTGAGAATAGGACACTATCCTGGGTCTTGCTAGGCCAAGTTTGGCCTTATTTTGCTCAATGTAGCCTTCATTTGCATTTCCTGGATGTTTCCAGCTACGCTACCACCCCTTCCCCTTCTATCTCCCATTTATGTGTTATTTTTGCCAGTTCAAAAATGTTTCTTCATGCTTGCTTTTATATGTAGCTCTGATATTCAGCACAATGCCTGGAACATGCCAAGACTTAGCAAAACTTTATCCATTTTCCTACCCATCTATTCTCCTCTAGCCAAACTACAATTGGAAATATTGTGTTCACCTCAAAGTAGGACATTTTAAGGACACCAATAAACACAGTCATGTCCAAAGGACAGTGACCAGGGTGGTGATTAAACTAGAAATCATGTCATTCAAGGTCCTGTGGAAGAAACTAGGAATGTTTATCATGGAGAAGAGAAGATGCGTAGGTCAGGATGATGTCAAGAATAACTGAAAGTAGGAACCGGCGAAAACCTCAAACCAGAAGGGGCTACAGAGGCTGCAGGGCTCCAAAGGAAGAGGGAAAAAAGGAAACTGGGAAGGAATAAAAAGGACTTTGTGTTTATAGGGAAGTTATTTTTATCCTGATGTGGTTTTAATATAAATGTGAATCATTATTATTGTTACTGTTATTATTATCATTATTACTGCTATTAGGGAAGTATTGTAAACCTATAATATGTAAATACCTTTCTGTAATGGAAAACCAGTGAAGATGAAAGGATAAGATAATGTAGCAATATTCTGAATACCAGCTCTGAGGTGGGCTAGAGGTTGCCTTTGGGTATCTGGGCTAAATGAGTTCTGTTAATAACTAGACTTAACCGTTAAAACTTAAGTGGTAATGGAGAAATCATGCAGCCAGGGAGGCCAACTCCAGCTGAACAATTGATAAAAGAAAGCTTCTGGGCACAGACAAAGAATTGGAAAATAGGGAGATAGGTAATTTAGGGAGGGAGAGCTCTATGGGAGCCTGGGACCAGAGTATATTGGCTAGTTAGTGGAAAGAACTATACTGGGAATGTTATTCTCTGACATGCACAATCTTTGCTCCCTGTACAGGTAAGGAAGTTCTGCTTGGATTGAGAATAGAATGAATGTGGACCCAGAAAAAGGATTCAGGATTTTTTAAAGACCTGTGGGAAAGGAAAACTGGCCTTGAAATAGGCTGGAGAACTCCAGAACTAAGCCTCTCTAAGTGATCTTTATCTCCAGCCCTGGATGAAGCTGGCCTCAGTACATACAGGTAAATGATAACAGCAATAGCTTATATGCTTATGAATTCCCAATTCATCTAAAGTCATTTGGGCTCCACTCGCGAAGACTGGCTCTGAGTAGATTGCAGGACTGCCAGTATATTTATTATTCCTTTGAACATGGATAACACTTACTGCATCTCTCATTTAGCACTTAGTACTCATCTGCTGCCTGTGGTAAGCAAGAGAAGAGACTGCTAGCTTGGATGAGACTTGAGAATCATCATCATCATAACTGAGGTTTACAGAGCACTTTAAAAGCTATTAATATCCCCATTTTGCAGATGAGGAAACTAAGGCTGAGGGAGGTAATGCAACTTGCTCAAGGTCATATGAGCAAATTAGGACTATAGTTCAAAACAAATCTTTGTATGACAAGGTGGCAAAATGGGGGAAGGATGGTATAATTAGGTGGATGTGGAACTGAGTGGAAGATGAGACTTAGAAAGTTTTCAACGGATTGAAGTCAACCTGGAAGGAAGATCCCTTAGGTCTCTGTTCTGAACATTTTTTTGTTCAACATTTGTTCAAGTATCAAAAGCAGGATTTGAACACAAGTCTTCTTGGCTCCAAGGTCAACCTCAGATCCATTATACCACATCACACTAAATCTATACCATTTAATGCAACCTTACCCTCTATTCCACAAAAAAGCAAAGTGAGGCACTTTCACTAGCCACCCCCCATACCTGAAATGCTCTCCCTACTCATTTCTACCTACTGGCTTCCTCTAAGTCCCAACTCAAATCCCATCTTCTACAAGAAGATTTTCTGTTTTTATTTTCTTTTTAAAAAATATATTATTTATTTATTTTAAACATTCTGTATTTTTAAACTTTGAGCTCCAAATTCCCTCTTCTTGCCAGCCCCACCCCCATACATTGGGAAGGGAAGCAATATACCATCAATTATACATGTGAAATTATGCAAAACATATTTCCATATTAGTCATGTTGCAAAAAAAGAACAAGAAAAATAAAGTAAAAAAATTATACTTCAATCTGCTCTCAGAGTTCATCAATTCTCTCTCTCATCTCATGATAAGTTCTTTGGAATTGTCTTGGATCATGAATTGATCAGAGTAGGTAAGTCATTCACAGTTGAGCATCATACAATATTGTAGTCACTTGTACAATGTTCTCCTGGTTCTGCCCGCTTCATTTTGTATCAGTTCATATATATCTTTCCAAGTTTTTCTGAAATCATCCTGTTTGTCATTTCTTATAGCACAATGGTATTCCATCACAAACATATACCACAACATGTTCAGCCATTACCCAATTGATGGGCATCCCTTCACTTTCTAATTCTTTGCCACCACAAAAAAGGCTGCTATAAATACTTTTGTACATATAAATCCTTTTCCTTTTTCTCTGATCTCTTGGTTACAGACCTATTAGAGGTATTGCTGAATCAAAGAATATGTACAATTTTATAGCCCTTTGGACATAGTTCCAAATTGTTCTCCAGAATGGTTGGACCAGTTCACAATTACACCAACAGTGCATCAGTATCCCTATTTTTCTATATACCCTCTAGTATTTGTTGTTTTCCTTTTCTGTCATGTTAACCAGTCTGATAGTTATAAACTGGTGCCTCAGAGTTGTTTAATTTGCATTTCTCTAATCAATAATGAAGAAAGCCTTTCTCAACTTCTCAATTCTAGTGTCTTCCTTCCATTTAATATTTCCTATTCATCCTGTATACAGCTTGTTTGTACATATTTGTTTGCTTGTTTTCTCCCCCCCCCCATTAAATTGTAAGCTCCTTGATGGCAGAGATTGTCTTTTGCTTCTTTTTGTATCCCCAGCTCTTAGCAAGATACCTGGTACATAGTAGGGCTTAAAAAAGGACTTATTGACTGAGGCCCAGAAAGATGAAATGATTTGCCAAAGGCCATACAACTACAATATTTAGTGGCCAAGTCATGTTTAGAACCTGTCTATGTCTACCCTGTATATACACCATCTTTGAATATTCATGCATATTTTCTTCCCCAACTGAGCCATGATCTACAGGAAGGTGGGGGTTCAATCTCATATTTTTCCCATGTTCCCCATAGTGTCTGACACTGTAATAGACATTGAATAAACACCTGCTTGAGAGTGGTATGAAGACATACTAGGAAAAGACTAACCCCAAGAGCTCCAAGAATGAAGATGAGAGGTAGAAAGAGGGCAATTACACCTGCAGATATCTTAAGTTCTCAGGTAGGAAACCCAAAGTTTTTTTGTCAAAATCCAAAGTTTTTGTCATAAGCAGGGAGAAACAAAGGCCCCTAGTTTTGGGCATGGTATCTCAATCGGGCCCATAACTAGGAAAATTTTCAGCTGAGGCACAAAGGAGGAGACGGAAAGATAGTGGTGACACAGAGAAGAGTCCAAAAGGATGATGTCAAGATGGAAGGCTTTTCCTTCATGCCTCCAGGAAGTCTGTCTAATGACTCTCTAGAGGTTGGGAGGGAAGTCTGGCTAGGGAGAGGATAGCGCTCCAAATTGGGCTAGCAAATAGGATTACATGGGCACAGGTTGATGGAAGATTTCACAGTGAGAGAGTGGTCTTGTGCGGAGAAAGCAAGCATTGTCTCCATCTATTTCTCAATGTCAATTCCCTGGTTTAAAGCTCTGATCACCCTACCCTAGTTATGGCTCAGATCCCAATAACATGAATAGAATCATTAGAGTATCCTAGTCATTTTACTTTTTTCCCACTGTGGAGACCCTTCCTGAGAACAGATCCCTGAGTCAATTCCAAGCCCAACTGAGCAGGAACTATAGCCAATTTCTCTGCTCAATCCTCAGCCAAACATTGCACTGTTGGCCTCAATAAATATACAGTGATAATAACTGTGTCCCCAGCCAGTCATCCTCCTTCCTCTCTTTTGTCTTTACCTTCATTTTTCTTGGAGTTCTATCTGTCCCTCCGGTAACACTTCATCCCACTACTCACACATGTTAACCATATGCTGAGTAGCAGGAGTTCCCGGCCTCACTCTTAAGCTGTGCCAGGAGAGGCTGGATCCAGTTAGGCTACTTGGAACTTAAGGGGCACTATAATAGAATGGTAAGAAAACAAAAGAGCTTTCTTTGTCAATGGTCTCTAGCCCCAGAGGCTCTGGCTGAGTCTTTCCTAGAGGCAGCTTCTTGCTACACAAAAGGTCCCATTTGCCAGGCATGTATTATTTAAGCTAATTTGGAATTTATTCTAAATTTAGCCGTCTCCAATTTGCTTACTCCATACATAATGATGATTTAGTGGCCCATAAATAATACATGGGCCCTGATGAATTCATAAGGGCATCAGTTCTGTGTGGCCCAGAACCCTTTCAATCAAGTGCTAGACAGGCAACCCCATAATTCCTCTTAGACACAGGATGAGTGACTTTCCCAAGGTCATTTGACTGCTCAGTGGTAGTGTCTGGAAATAAAATGTTCTCCTTCATGTAGATAGGTGCTAAGGAGCCCTAAAGTCATCAAAGGCTCTTTGTTTCCTTCTTCTCATTTTGCTAGTTTAGGGCTGTGGATCCCAAGGAAGCCTCTATCAACCCAACCTCACTCCATGTGTCTTGCTTTAGTCATGGTGAACTTGGGGAAATCTTCCAGAATGCAAAGGTGAAAGGGACAAACATGCATTCTCTCTCAATGTGATGTCTATGGAAAATGGGTGAGACCAAATTGGGACGTGTGATGGAAATAGCAAAATAACAGGCTTTCTTTCCTGAGACCTTCAGTCATTGGGCTCTCCCTGCAAGGGCCCAGCTCCTCTGGCAGCCTAAGGGTTGCTTTGGAGGGTTCTAGAGCAGAGCACAGACTCACCAGGGATGTAAGCACTTTCTTCCTCTATCTCCTTGTTTCTTGAATTGGACACATGGAGGAGTCCAGAGTCTTAGTTTCTAGAAGAAGAACATATGGAGTTTTGCATGCAGTCTTTTCCTGATATTTCATTGCCCTCATTGTATACACATATGTTGTTCAGTCATTTCAGTCATGTTTGACTCTTCCTGACCCCATCTGAGGTTTTCTTGGCAAAGATACCAGAATGGTTCTCCAGTTCCTTTTCCAGCACATTTTATAGATGAGGAAACTGAGGAAAACAGGCTTAAGTGACTTGCCCAGAGCCACACAGCTAGTGTGTCTGAGGCCAGATTTGAACTCAGGTCTTCCTGACTCCAAGCCCAGTGCTCTATCCACTGAGCGGTCAAGCTGCTCATACTCATAAGCCCCAATTGAATGTGTCATCACGTGTCTTTGCTTCCAACTCTTCCTCGTTGTACATGTGTTGTCTCTAAAATATACACTGTAACCCTCAACTTATCAAGTCATTCATCTTTTGTTTTTGTTTTGGGGGGGTCTAGATTTAAATTGAAGTCTTTTGGGTATAGATTTAATATTAAGTGTATGGTCAAGCATTAACAGATGGATTAACCTTAGAATAAGAATTGTTTGGACTGAGAAAATCTTTGTCCTTTTTATTTATTTATTCATTCATTCATTTATTCATTCTTTTATTCATTCATTCATTCATTCATTTGTTTGTTTGTTTATTTATTTATTGGATGAAATGTATCTCTTACGTTGTTGTTTTTTTTCCTGCTGCTGCTACTAGCTATAAAGCTGTAGCAGATCAAGAAGGTATTGAGGGCTGACAACTCCATATTGAATGATCTCTTTGGAGTATATCAGTCACCCTGTCCAAAAGAGACAATAGGGAAAGGGACAGGAAGGTAGGCAGGGAGAGAAGAATCAAAGCAGCTGGAGATTGAAAGGAACCAGGGGGTAGTTGCCTCCATGTCCATGGGAATCCCAGAGCCTCAGGTAGAACTAGTCTTAGTCTGTGGTTCTAAACATTCAAAGAATCTCAAAAAGATTCTCTTGCCTGCAAAGGACTCTCCCAGCGCCACAGGTGCCTGGCATTTTACCATTAATAATTCACTTTTTGTGTCATCAAGTCTTGAGCATCCCTTGGTACACATTCTGGGGGCATTTTCATTTTTAAAAGAGGGTAAATGTCTAAAGCAAAAAGAGGGAGTGATTAAAATCTTAATTTCAACCTTAGCTAATATTTATTTAGGGCTTATTGTGTACAGAAGTTATGCTAAGCTAAGAAGAGGATAAAAAGTTTTATAAAACTGACCCCTGCCTTCATGGAGTTTATGAGGTGAGATTGGAGGGATAATACACAAAAGATAGCTACTATATACAATATTACATGATATGTGCATTAGAATGGTACAAAGGGCTATGTGACATCTGAGGGGGAAATCATTACTATCTGGGATGTAGAAGTGGGAACGAGAGAAAAGTTGGGGAAAGTTTAGTTCTTGGAAGAGCTGGTGTCTGAGCTGGGCAGGTCAACAAGTGGGGGGAAAAGTGGAGGGAAAAGAGTCTAAGCATAAAAAATTTGTCTTTGATATTGCCTCTCCTCCTTTTCTGAGCATCTTCTACCACTAATGTCCCTACTTTTTCTCATCAGTAGAAGCCCAATGCCTTCATATTTCCCTCTGATTGCTAAAACCCTCCCACTGAGTTCTTCCCAAATTTGCCCACCTTACATGCCCTGTATGCAAGGGTATGCTGGAGCCAGCTTGAACCAGTTTCTTACAGCCTATTGTTAAGTTTTTAGTGTTAGCATTTGTACTTTGGAAATCAGAAAATGCTTGATTTATTTTTTTTGTCTAGACATAAGTGATAGATTAAAGGTTAATAATGCAGATTAAACTTAAGTGTGTCCACACACACCTCTCCCAAGACAATTGTTAAATATTTACCAGCACAGCCTAATCTATATTACAAAACTCCCATTCCAAAGTCTTGCTCCCTCAATACAGCAAATCTCAGAGAAGAGTTAGGAGGAAATTCAGCTGATTAAAGAAATCTACACTAAGGTAGTAGTAGGTGGTAGTTTAATCTTCCTAGAGGCATTTTTATTTTTAAAGAGGATTCTTAATTCAAATGAATCTCTAATTGGTAAAATTTCTGGCAGTCTGAGTCTCGAATGATATTTGGGAATAGAAAGGTGAGGAAGGTGAATTATGAATATTCAAAGAACACTAGACTGAGAAAAATAATGCGTATGTTTGTCCAGTCTTCCTAATGGACTGTGAGCTCCATGAGAGAAGGGACCATGACATGTTTTGACACTGCATCTTCTCTAGTGCCTAATTAAGTACTCATACATAGCAAATGCTTGTTCAATGACCTAAGTGTTACTTTCAGCTCTGCCATTAACTGGCAGTGTGACTTTGGGCAAATCACTTTGTTTCTCTGGTTCTACTTTTTCATTTCTAATATGGCAGCAGTGGGGGAGTGGTGTATAGGGAACTGTCTAGACGGTTCATTCAAGTTTGATGATAGTACCTGCCACAAAGGCCCGTTGCTAAAATAGAATTTGGTGGCAGATTGGTGTGTAGTGATAATGAAGAAGAAAAAGAAGGAGAAGGAGAAGAACAGCAAGAAGAACAAGAAGAACAACAACAACAACAAGGAGAAACAGAAGAAGAAAGCAATAACAACAACAGTGAGAAGAACAACAACAAGAAGGAGGAGGAGAACAACAACAAGGAGGAAGAGCAGAAGAACAGCAACAACAACAAGGAGAAGAACAACAACAACAACAGTGAGAAGAAGAAAAGCAACAACAAGAAGAAGGAAAGGACAAACAACAAGAACAAGGAGAAAAGAGAATCTATAAAGCAGTAAAACACACACACAAAAATAGAGTGGAAGTTCAGAAAGGGAACCAGACAAGTATGTTAGACAAGAAAGTTATGCTACTATAATGTTAAATTCCATATACATTTTTAAAAACTACATCATAGAAGCCTACAATTTCATAACCAATCCTCTTTTATGTTCTTTCTATATTGAAATGGTCATGCTTGTCAAGGTCATAATAAGTAAGAAAGTTTAAAAATGAAGATGAGTTCAAATTAGATAATAGATGTGTAAAAAAAGATTGTTATCTTAGGTTGTGGATTAAGCTGATGACAAGGGTCTTCACCCTCCTTGGTTTCTGATTTGGATCTTTAACAGACAGAGGAGTGTCCCTTCTTCTGCTCCTCCCCTCCTACTTCCTTCTTTATGAGGAGCTATGTAGAGCCTCAAAGCCTGTACTGAGCCCGGTGGGATGATTCCTACTCATGGAAAGGACTGGGGCAGACCCCATGATAGATGGTTCCAGCCCTGCACCGAAATGGAAGAGATATTTGCTCCCCTTTGCCCTGATGACCCTGAATGTCTGCCTGCCATGGATATTCCTTGGGGCAGAGGTGAGAGGCCACAGCACTGTGCAGGAGCTCGCTGCTGTCCACTCCTTCAGTCTCAAACACTCATTGCCTCTGAGTAGCCTCTGTCTTTGAACAACCTCTAACTTGCCAGAACTTCTAAGGAGGAGAGCAAGAAGGTGGTGGCAGGGCTAGTTGTGTATGATGGTTAAGTCCAGCAGATTAGATCTCTTTGCTCTTTACTTTGCTGCTGGCTGAGGCCAAGCCTCCCTTTTCTCTTGTCCCCCATCTTCCATGGTGCAGTGTGGAAAGGTGAGAGAAAAACTGCCATCCTGGAAGGGCAACAGATACAAGGGGCTAGCAAAGGGCCCCAGTGCTCACAGAACAGAGGTCTCTGCCTTTCATTTCATATGGGCAGGGCATGGAGTTGTGGAGAGGGCACTGGAATTATAGTGGAGTAGAAAGGACATAGGTTCTTGATCAGAGCACAGTTACTTACCACCATATTCTTTTCTGTAAAATGAGGGGTTTGACTGAATGATCCTCCAGGTTCCTTCCAGACCAATTTTATCTGTCCTGCCCTCTGAGGATGTTAGGCACTCTCTCCTTCACCTTACACTCTCTGATTTTTCTTTCTCTTTGGTACTCTCATTTTTCATCCTCCTACTCACTTATCTTTTTTCTCTTTCCTTTAGTCTCTCTTGACTGTTTTTCACCCTTTGATCCTTTCTCTTTTTCCTCCCTCTAAACAGTCTTGTTGTATTCTAACTCTCTACTTTTTTCCCATCTTTTCTCCTGAGGTGTTTCCCTTCGGTTTCTTCAATAATAACTCCTTGAAAGACCATATTAACTTCTTTGAAGTTAAACAGACCTAAGATGGTGGTCTTGTCCTGGGATTGGAGTGGGGGTTGGCACTAGGAATCCAGTCACATGAGGTAAGAGTGGTGGAGAGAAGAAGTCCTGGTGAGAAACCAGAGGCCCTTCACTGTCTATAAGGGTTGCTATAGAAAGAGAAGCGGCTTTATAATTCAAAAAGGACTTTCCATCATTGCTATCTCTGTCTGACTTCAGACCCTGGTGTGAACGTAGAAAGTGCCAGGAGATTGAAACAGGTCCATGTATAGTGTGGGTCCCAAGGTAATGAATTCTCACTATCTGAGAGCCAGATGTTGGTTCTAACCTCCTGGTCTCTCAAAGAGGTGAGAGAACAAAAGCCTTAACACTATGGGATCTGGCTCTGAAATGTCCTTGAGATGAAAAGATATGAATATAAAGAGAGCCCAGGGACTCTGGAAGGTGCCACAGAGAAAAGCTAATTTCACGGCCAGTTCCACTAGATGAAATAATGAGCCCACATTGCATAAACACTCTTTTTACTTTTGGCTGACCAGCTAAAAGGGTTTCCTTTCCTGAGCTCTTCCTGAATTCATCCAAGAGAAACTAGCCTGAGGCAGGCCCAGTTCTAAGAGGGACAACAGCAACTAACATCCATATATTCCTCTAAGGTTTTCAAAATGTCATAACTATGCTTTCTTGTTTGATCCTCCTGATAACCCTGTGTTATTGATGCTATTATTATCTTCACAGATGAAGAAATTGAGGCTAAGGGGTTGAATGATTTGCCCAGGGCCATACAAGTCGTAAGTGCCTGAGGCAGGATGTGTACTCAGGTTAATCCACTAGGCTATTCAACTCCCTGGGATACTCATGGTCCTAAGTATCACAAACCTATAGAGAGAGAATCTGGATAACAAACCAAGATAGACATCAGTCTCAACACAAAGTGATAATTTTACCTCATAGATAGCACTGAAACTCTGGGTGTTATGACCTATGATTGGAATATGTTTAATGAAGGGTTACACTTTTTTCAAAAAGGTTAGATTAGATAAAAAAGGGGGTTGCAAATCCTAGGACATGAGAAACAAAGCTTGGTAGGGACCTTTGGTGTGAGCATCAAAGGAGAAAGAGACAGAAGCCATGTTATAGCAGGGTTATAATATAGCCTGCCTGTCCAGAAGAAGGACATTGATGATAACTTTCTGTTGCAAATCAAAAACCTACAGATCAGCCAAAATGCAGTTGTACTAATGGGCCTCAACTCTCTTTCTCTGTGTTAAAATCTAAATAACTGATACTTTTTTTTGCACTTTGCCTTGATGATGATTTCTTCTTTCAGAAAGTAGTGAAAACAATGAGGAGAACAGTGATTCTGGATCCAATTCTGACCAATAAGGATAAATTATTTGGTAAAATGGAAATGACAGAAATCCTAGAAGATTTCAGCCTTTTTAGAGTCTGTGATTAAAAAAGAAAAGATAACAACACTAGGCATACCCGAGGCTTCAGGGGAACAGATTTCAAGGAATTCAGAGAAAAAAAGGAATCCAATGAAGAAAAGGGAGAGAGAAAGGGAGAAAGAGAGGGAGGTTCATTCAAGAAGGACCAAATACAAATAGGATACAAATGCACTCCAGAAGGATAGAAAAATGAAGTTGTGATGAGGCAAACCAAAATTATTCTTATGAGAAAGAAAAGGGAAAGGTGACAAAAGAGCTTCAGGGCCACATAGAAATTCTCTTTTTTTCTTCTTCTCTTTTTATCAGGGTTACTAAATGAGCATATTAGGAAAATACTTGAATTTCATCAGGGCAGCTGATAAAGTCTCTTACAATAAACCACAATTGCATTTCTACCTCACAGTCTCCTTGTGGTGTGGAGGTGACCCTGAGTTCTCCAAGGCCAGATGCACCTTCTGGAAGATCTTATGGAGCAAAAACCTTCCCAGAGTGGCCTGGTAATTTCCTATTTTCCTAGGGGGAAAGGGAAAAGAGAACAAGTATTTATTAAGTGCCTGGTATGTTCCAGGCACTTTTCAATAGTATCTCATTTTATCCTTGCAACAACCCTGGAAGGTAGGTACTAATATCTTCATTTTACAGCTGAAGAAACTGAGGTGGACAGAGATTAAGACACTTGCCTAGGGTCACACAGCTAATAAGTGTCTGAGGCCAGATTGGGGCTCAGGTCTTCCTGACTCCAAGCCCAGGTCTTTATCCACTGTATCACCTAGCTTCATGGTATCCAAAGACCAACTCAACTAAATCTGTAGAATTTCATCACCAAGTTACCCACAGGATAATGAATTGTTTGGGCATAGCACCTCTCAAAGGCCATCTACTAGGTTTTAGATGGCTTTTGAATTAATTCCTTAAATGGAGGAGTGAAATTGTAGGTGTTTGAAGTGTTAAGTCCTCAAGGAAGAATTATCTAGCCAAGTGTCTTAACAACCTCACTGTGTGAAAAAGGGAGAAAGTGTCACATTTTAGAAAGTACACCACAACGCTGAAAAGCGTCCAGAGGAGAACCTGGAGATTATGCTACAACAATCAGTTGAAGGACCTGGGGGTATTTAGCCTGGAAAAGAGAAGATTCAGCCCAGATATAATGGCTACCTTCGAGTATTTACAGGGCTGCTATGTGGAATAGAGGTTAGGTTGATTTGACTTGGCCCTGGAAGCCAGAACTGGTGGGCAGAAGCTGAAAAGAGGAAAACCTTTAGGTTCAATAGAAGGAAAAGCTTTTTAACAATTAGAGCTGTCCAAAGGCGAGATGTAGTGCTTTGAAAGGTAGTTTAGCTTCCCCTACACTGGATGTTTTCAAGAAGAAGCTGGATAAACACTTGCATCCTTTGTTGGGGGGAGGGGGATCCTTGTTCAGGTACCAGTTGGACAGAATGGACTCTGAACTTCCAACACTAACAAGGTGTGATTCCATGATTCTGTGGGATATGGACTGGATAATGGTATTGTTAGAAAAATTTAGAACTCACTGATTGTCTTGCCCCAAGATTGATCAATGAATTGCTGATAGTCTGGAAGAATGTTTCTGCTGGAGCCCAGAAGATTTTGTCCTTACCCCTGTTCTCTTCAACATTTTTATCAAAGACTTGGATAAAAACATTGATTTTTCAGCTCCTCAGAGTTACAGATGACATAAAGTTGAGAGGGGAAGCTAATAAATTGGCTGACAGGATCCAAAGAGATTGGGACAGGCTGAAATGATGTTAAAATCTAATAAGATAAAATTTAATAAGTCTAAATATAAAGCCCTTTGCTTGGGATCAAAAAATCAGCTGTACAAGTATGGCACAGGAAAGACATAACTAAAGTTAATGATTCATTTAAAAAAAGAATTACAGGTCTTTCTCACATACACCTTTAATACTACAGTTATTATTATAATGTTTCTCTTTGTCCTACTTCCCTTCATGTTGTACCCTAAAGTAAAACAATAATAATAATAATAATCATAGTAGCTAGCATTTACTTAGTACTTTAGGTGTTAAAAGTGACTTACAAATATTATCCCATTTTACCTTTACTATGAAGCCAGGAGGCAGGTGCTAATATTACACCCATTTTATAGATGAGGCAGTCAGAGGCCAAATGACTACCTACACAGGGTCACAAAAGTGTCCGAATTTGGATTTGAAGTCAAGTCTTCCTAACTCCAGATCTGGTGCTCCTCTCAGCTTCATCACCTAGTCCTAACTGATTCCTACCATACTAAAAAACTGTTAACCCAATATATGTAAGTGGCCCTAATAAAATTCATGAGATCTTGGGCTGAATTAATATCATAATAATAATAATTAAAATTTATATAATTCTTACTATCTGCCAGGCATTGTGCTAAGTGCTTTACAATTTTTATTTCATTTGATCCTCCCAACAACCCTGGGAGGTAGGTGCTATCATTATCCTCATTTTACAAATGAGGAAACTGAGGCAAACAGAGGTTAAGTGACTGACCCAGGGCCACACAGCTGGTAAATGTCTGAATCCAGATTTGAACTCAGGTCTTCCAGTGCTGTACCCACCTAGCACTGAACCTGATAAAACATCTATGGATCCTACTCTAGGTTTCAAAATTGATCCCCCTTCCTTTGAAAATTATGTGCCCCTGTGGGTTATTGTCTCCTGGGGGCTTTGAGCTTTTTATTTATCACAACATAAATACCTACATGCCATAAAGAACAGGATTTTCTAGCATTACAATATGCACATTTATGAAAGTCTTATTAAAAAGTGCTTAATAACAACAATGGTTGACATTTATATGGCGCTATAAGGTTGGCAAAGCACTTTACCTACATGATCTTCCTTGAGCCTCATGAGCACCCTGTCAGGTAGCTATTACAGTTATTATTTATAATACTTCTCTCCTCTGTCTACCTCCTCCACATGTTGCATTCTAAACAAGGCTTCCCTTGTCCACCCCACTTCTGATCCTGACCCTTGTCCATGCTGACTGGTGGCACATACAAGGCTCTGCAATGGGGTGGCCCACAGGGCACAAATGTCTCTTGTAGATTTTCATCCAATAAAATAAACATTCATCAAGGGCTTCCTATGTAGTGTAGACAATGCTACACATTGAGAATAGAAAGACAACAAGGAAATGATCTCTTCTTTCAAGGATCTTCCATTCTGTTTATTAACTGAATAGGAAAGACAACACGGACCCAGACAAGTAAAGCAAAATAATTGGAAAAGGAATAGAAGACTAAAAAATGGGAGATCAGAAAAAGACTAGCTGGCACCTGAGCAGATTCTTAGAGAAAGCCAGGGAGTCCATTGGACAGAAGAGAAAGTGTGTGCCAGACTAGGGAACCACCTCTGTGAAGGCATGAAGGTGAGACATGGAATACTGAGCCCTGGTAGTAAGCCAATTTGTCTAGAACACGTGTGAAGATGCGTAACTTAAACTCTCTGCAAAGGAAGGTGGGAGCCCAGTCCTGGAGGGCTTTAAATGCCAGGCTGAGACTGTGAATCTGGGTGACTGGAAGTCATTGGGAAGTTGTAGGATGCATATGTTTGAGGGAGAGGGAAGAAAACTAGTCTGTTGTAGCCATATTGAGTTAGAGATGCCTACTGAATATCCAGATGAAACACATACTTGTGTGACATTTTTGTGAAGTATATACATCAGAGAAACAGACTGGTTACCAGTATACACAGATCAAACAAGACTCAGAACTCAAGAAGATAGTGGACTTATAACCTAGGCCAATCTCCTCAGTTCACTGAATTGGAAACTGAAGCCCAGAGAGGTTAAGAAAGTTTTCTAAAGTCACACAGTAGAGTTATGATTTCAATCTATCCCATGATTCTCTATTCCAATGCTGTTGACCCTATTCCATGCGAGTGGATTCAAATCTGACTAAACAAAAAATGATAATTAGTGGATCAATGCCAAGCTGGAAGGGAATACCCCAAGGCTCTCTCCTTGAACTTGTCCTACCCATCATTTTTATTAATAAGTTAGATGAAGACAGAAAAGGCGTATATAACATATTTTTCCTCCTTTCTTTTTTGTTAGGTTCATTGATGCCTTTTGTTTTTGTATCTCGGCCAATTTTGAATATACCCTTCCCCGGCCCCCTATTTATCATATTTGCAGAGGACACACAGGTCGGAGAACTAGTCCATCTATTAGATGAAAGAATAAAGGTTCTAAAGGATCCTGACAGATTAGAACAATGAGTCAAGATGAAATTTAATGGAAATAAATGTAAAACTCTTTTTTTTAAGGTCAAAAAAATCAACTGTACAAGTACAGGTTGGGGGGAGGAGTGCAACTGGTGTTGCAGCAGTCTCTGTAAAGGATCTGAGGCCTCCAGCTGACTTCCACATTCAATATAAGCCAACAGTGTGATTTGGTGACTGAGAAAATGTCTATAATCTTTTTTTTTAACCAGACAGACCTATAATTTTATCCATGTAGGGAGCTCCCAGTGTGGAACTTCCTCTATCAGTGCAGATTGGCATCTTCTCTATAACTTATTGCTTTAGAGAATTTAAGTGACTTGTCCCCACAGCCAGTATTATCAGAGGCTGTTTTGTTGTTGTTTAGTCATTTTCAGTTGAGTCCAACTTTTTGGAACTTCTTTTGGGGTTTTCTTGGCAAAGGTACTAGAGTAGTTTGCCATTTTCTTCTCCAGCTCATTTTACAGATGAGGAAACTGAGGCAAACAGGGTGCTTAAGTGACTTGCCCAGGGTCACTTACACATAGCTAATAAGTATCTGAGGCCAGATTTGAACCCAGGAAGATGAGTCTTTCTGACTCTAGGCCTGGCACTTTATCCACTGCACCATCTCACTGCTCCTATCAGAGAGACTATATTTGAACTTAAATTTTCCTGACTCTGAGGCTACTTCACTATCCACTATACCATATTGCTTCTCATGCTATAATCCCAAGATGGTTAGTAGAGTTGTAGCAACCTACAAAGAAGGAAGTGATCATCCTTCAGTATTCTATCCTCATCTGACAATACCTGAAGTATTGGAATTATTACGGGGCCTCGGCTGTTAAGAGGAACACTGACAAACTGGAGTGTGAAGGGCCTGAAAACCAAGTCACAAGAAGAAGAATTGAAGATATTGGGAATCTTAAGGACCAAAGAGGAAAACATTTAATGGAAACATACCTGTCTTCCAGTATGAAGGGCTGAGTGTGAAAGAAGGAACACTCTTGTTTTGTGTTCAATCAACAAGCATTCATTTTAGGAGGGTAAGGTGCTCCAGTGGCGTCTGTTTATAGCTTGCCTCAGAGTCAGAAAGAAGGCACTGGGTTTCTGAGGAATAGAGAGAAGAGGGAACACAAATTTTGTTTGTGTAAATAGCCTTTGCTATTTACTAAAGCCCAACCTTGACTGGAGGTGAACTCCATGGTGGAAGGGAAATCACTCGACCTGAGAGATCCCTTCACAAAAAGGTTATTTACAAGTCATTGGGGTGACATCATATGCCAAGGAAACAGACATCAATCAGTTCTGGTGTTCTTCTGCCAGCTAAGGAATCAGAAATCTCACCAAAGGCCAAGGTGTAGGAAATTTGCAAAGAATCAACATTCCTGGTGGGGCCAGAACAGATGAATAATGGAAAGAGCAACCCAGCTTGGGGAATTCAGCAGGTGTCAAAGCTTAGCTTATCTGACTTCCTGGATAAATGAAGAGTAGCCAACTCCAGCCTTGTGCTAATTAAATCATAAGAGCCAATGATAAAGTGAAGAAAGAAGAAGGGTAGGGTGGATGAAAGCTGCTTAAAGTCTGTGCTAATGATAGCTGAGTCTACAGTAACATGAATGCTTTCGGTTAGCAGACAAAATGCTGAAGTAACGGCTTTTGTCAGGCCAAACACATCTGTGAATAATTGAACAATATGCATGTCGAAGGAGTCAGCAATTTATCACTGGCACGGCCTACACTTCTGAAGGCTGTGGAATAACTTTTGGAGGTGGGAATTGGGGGGAAGACAGGAGGAAAATGTGTGCAAGTACAGGTTGTTGAAAAAGAAGGAAGTTTGGAAACCAAGAGCTGCCATACAAGATTATTGACTGTGACCTAGAACTTCACCCAACAGGACATCATCAGAGAATCACAGGCTCATAGATTTAGAAAGGACCTTAGAGGCCATTTGGTTCAGTTCCATTATTTCACTCAAGAGGAAACTGAGGCCCACAGAGATTAGGTTACTTGCCTAAGGTCACACAGTTTATATATGGAAAAACCAATATTTGAACACCAGTCCTTGTGGTGCAGAGTGAAGAACATTGGGGTTTGGAGTCAGAAGATGTGGGTTTAAATATCAACTCTGACAAATCAAACCTATGTGACCTTGGCCAAGTCACTTCATCTGTGAAGGTCACTTCATCTCTCTGGGCCTCGGTTTCCTTATCAGTAAAATGATGGAGTTTGACTAGATGATTTCTGAGATCCTTTTCAGCTCTATGATCTTATGATCCTCTTTCTATTAGGAAAAAAACAAAATGTAATCTGGTGAGAAAGCAAAGAGGGATAAGAAAGGAAGAATCATTAACATTCCACATTCCTGTCACATTGATATTCAAGCTCTCAATATGTCAGATGGATTCCTCCATGGAGGATTTACAGAACAGAGATGAGAACTGCACAGGATGAGCAGCAATCTGCACTGTGGAGGGACTTCTGTGGATGGATCTGCATCACTGGAGATAGTATTCATATTGATGAGATCATGAATCTATTGTCATATTGAAGTATTGGGAGTTAACAGGATGTTGGATTTGTCACACCATCCTACCTTTGAAGGTTCAGTTCAGTTCCCATCTTCCCCCTGAAGTCATCCCTGACTATTTCAGTACTGATTTTTGCTTTAACTGATCTCCTTTAGACTTTATGGTCTTACAATTTAGATTCTGTCATAAAGCTCGCTAATTACTCTTTGAGGGAGCTATCTTGGTGTTCTACATAGGGTTGGCATTCACAGAATTTGGAAAAGACCTTAGGGATTATCTACTCTAAACCACCCCCCCCCATTTCACAGATGAAGAGATAGATAGATAGATAGAGCAAGCAAGCAAGCATTTTAGTGCCTGCAATGTGCCAGGCACTGTGCTAAGTGATGGGGATACAAACAAAAGTGGAAAGGATAACCCCTGCCCTCTAAGAGCTTACATTCTAAAGGAGGTGATAGGCGGCAGGTGAAAAAGTGCTGGAAACATTGTACAGTCCTGGAACCCAGCATAAGATAAAGCCAAAATAGACCTTTCAAAGTCAAGTGGCTCCAGCAATGGAGCAATGGAGTCCAATTCTTTTGTGGGAAAGAATGGGGATGATATACAGCCCTTTAGAGACCACATAGCTGGAAAAGCCCAAGAAATACTATGGAGGCTTGAAAGACAAATTAAGTGACTTACCCAAGGTCACACAGGTATCAGGCTAAGTTTCAAACCCAAGTTACATTGGTTCCACGTTGATTCCATTGTGCCTCATTGCCTCCTCAGAAAGTACTTGTAGACTGACTGGTTTTAAGCATATGCCCTGTCTGTAGGATGAAGTAGTCAGCATGGGAAATCAGTGACTTATGGGGGCTGAAGCTTTGTTGTCATGAGGCCCTTCTCCAGAAAGGGAAGTAGGAGAATAAGTAGTGGTGAAGACTTCCATGTTTCTCTCTTCAGTTGAGGAGAGAAATCTCTTTCCACCATGTGATAGTAAGAGTCTCCCTTCCCACCCCCACCCCCTTGCCTATCCTATCATAACCAAACTCATGCTGCCTCTCAAACAACCACTGTGATTGAAGCCTTAAGACAAGAAAAGAAATGGAGGAGTAGTCCCTAGGAAGGAGAAGTAGAGTAGAATGGGAGAAGAGCTGAGGATGAGAGGGGGGAAGGGACACTAAGAAGGAGAGAGTACAAGTGGGACAGAGAAGGGGAGTCTTGCTCTACTCAAGACTGGACTTGATCTTGGACCTCCAGCCCAGCTCAAAGAGAGTGACCAAGGTGGTAAAGGAACTGAGAGTGCCCAATGGTGAACAATTGAAGGAAATGGAGAGGTTTAACCTAGAGATGAAAAGACTCTTGGAGGGGAAAATAGGAAAAATATAAGGGTTCTTCAAATATTTGAAGGATTGTGCTATGAAATCCACAATTAATTTAGTCTGGGAAGACCCATTAGAAGCAGTGGGTGAAAATTATCAGCATTCATAGTCTTCATAACACTTTCCCACTCAAAAACCTTCCATGTCTCCACATTGCCTTCAGTAAGGTTCAGATGCTTTATCAAGGTATTCAAAGCACCCTCAGAATCCTACCCTAGGCTGAAATAGGTTTGTAAAGGTAGAGTAAAGTAGGTGATATTTATAGGTGACATCTAAAGCAGCCCTAACATTCTTAACTTCTTTAATAGCTGTGAGAGCTCATCCATATGGATACTCCCTGAATTGTTGTTGTTTGTCCTTCGGTTTTGAAGAGGACCATGACATCAGGAAGGTGATGCCATGACATGCAAGCGAATTGGATTTAAGTGCAGGAAGGCTGTGCAAAGTCACCAGCCTCACTTTCTCCTCTAAAGTCATCTGGGTCCAGTGGCCAGATATGGATTAGGACCATCCATCCTCTCTCATTTTGCACATTTCTGCCCATGTCCTCACATAAGCCTTCTGTAAAGGGCCTCCCCCATGTGCTAAACCAAAGACCTTGCCCCAGGTCTCACAACATTCCATAGGGACAAGTGCATCTCTCAGGCTGTCCATCTGCAATCCCTCACTGGCGGCCACCTCCTTTTCCAATCATAAATTTCCTGGATGATGCCTTTTGCATCCCTTCTTAAACATAAGCAACTTTTAACCACCAGGCATGTGTCCCACAATCAGATCACTCACAATGGAATCCTATTATTTTGTGAACTAAAGCTTCCAAAAAGAAGATCCAAGGGTCCCTCTTACTCACTTTCTTCCAACTTCAAAATTTCAAACATCATCTTCCACAAAGGTTGCTTTTCATGAACTCCGCCCCTTGGAAAATAGTGAAAATTAGAACAAGAGGCTCATTAGCTTTAAACACATGTACACAGCAGCACTATTTAAGTCTATATTGCAACACACCATATCCTTGTAATACAGGAATGTACATACTGCTACAACTTGGGGGGAAACTGCGAAGCAAGCTGGGTTTGTCTCCAAAACCTTTGCACTTCTGCTTTCTCCCTCCTGCTGCTGCCTCCCTCCTCATAAGCACCGCTTGTCCTCTTCCTACTAACTCGATAAAAATTTGGTCTCCTATAACTACTGAGACAGAAAGGGCCTGGTAAACTAACTCACATTTGTATTTCACCAAGGGACAAAATAATAAGTCAAAGGAACTAATATGTAATGGTGAAGTTTCAGGCATCAGTGACAGACTGAAAGAAATTTTGAAGAGTAGGTTTCTGGTCCCTGGGCCCTTGAAGTAGAACTTCTGCCTAGGGTTAATCTGGCATACTGCCCATGCTTTTGCCTTACACTTTTATAATTGTAATTTTACAATTTTAGATTAAATTAATTAAATTAAAATGATAATTTTATAAAATTGCAGTGTTTGCAGATGTTCTCAAATAAGGCTACTTAGATATCCTCAAGAACTGGGAAAGGGCTTAGGCAATCAGAATCATTGGAATTAGAGAATTACAAAGCTGTACAGACCTCACAGGCCATCTGGTCCAACCCACAACAGCTAAACAAGAAACCTGGAGATAACAGTGGTCATCTAGCTTTTGCTTGAAGATGTCCACTAAAGGGAGAGAGAAGGATGGAAGAGGGAGGAAGAAGGGGGACAGGGACCCATACCCTACTGGGGTATCCCATTCCACTTTGGCATTGTTCTAAATGTTAGAAATCTTTCCTTATATCAAATAAAAAGTCATTTTGACTATTATAAATACCCAAATTAACTACAAGGGATCTATGAACAAAGATACTCTCTGTACCTAGAGAAAGAACTGATAAATAGAACTACGTATAGAATAATTTTACATGTATATATACATATGTATATGTATATATACCTATTTGTGTTTAATGGTAACCATCTCTAGGGTGGGGCAGGGGTGGGAAAGAAAGGGAAAAGGGAAATTTACATGTTAATTTTATTATATAATTAAAGGAATAGCAAGTTATACATAATAAATTTGCAATTTCATGTGCAATCTTTTTTATAATTATACTATATTATGGAAATGCTTGTTTTATTCCATAAATTAAAAATAAAATAAATGAAAATAAATAAATAAATAAACTTTCCTGCCCATTTTTTCCTAGTTCTTCCCTCTGGCTACAAACACAACAAGTTTATTCTCTTCTTCACATGACAGCCCTTCAAATCCACTTGAAGACAGTGATCACGCCCCCTCTCTTCTTTTCTCCCTCAGGTTAAACATTCTCAGTCCCTTCAAGTAAGCCTCATATGTGATCTTGAGATCCTTTACCATCCAGCTCACCCTCCTTGGGATGTTATGAAGCTTATCAGCATCCTTCCTAAAATGTGACATCCAGGACTGGCCCCAGCTCCCCCCAACCAGATGTATCTTGACTGGGGTAAAGGACAGTAGGACCATCTCCTCCTCTGACCTTGACACTATGATTCTTAATGAAACCTATGAGAGCAGGAGAGGCACTACAGAGGAAGGGAAAATTTCCTGGATTCAGTCAATCTGAGTTCTTGCCCTGACTTTTATGAGCAAACAGTGTGACCTTGGGCAAGTCACTCAGCATTTCAGAGTGTCTATTTGCCCTCCTGTTGGTAGCACCTGCTTCAAAGGCCTGTTGTGAGGAAACCAATTAGTAAGAGGCAAAGCACTCGAGAAATGTGAGCTGCCGTTATTTTTCATGCATCCTCTATCCCTAGAAGTCGGAAACAATGTGCCTGTCTGATGAGAGGCCAGTTCCATTCCATGGTTCACTGAGCAGTGTAGGTCACTCACTGTTCAGGGTTGAAAGGGCTCCTCTTGGTGACCCTGTGTCATGTCTTGTACACCCAGAGCAGCTGTCAGCTCTTCCCCTCCAGTGTCTCTACACACACACACACACACACACACACACACACACACACACAGCCCCAGGTGTGTAGGCAAATGAGAAGAGTTCAGAAGGGGAAAAAAAAAGGGAGGGGGTAATTGAATTTCCTCAGCCAGATTGTGAGAAATCCAGTGGGATTTTGAGAAGACCAGTCTCGCACCGCACCTCAGATTTGCTGTTTTGTGCCCATCATCCTCCTTCCCCTCCTCCCACAGGACTGGAGCCACAGCCAGAAGGCCCAAGAGAGTCAGGTCAGGTCACAGGAAAACCTCACAGACTCCCTTCCCTCGCCCAGCGTAGAAGGGAATCTGTCAACCTTAGCTGCAGACAATTTCCTCACTCTATGGCCAGTTCCTTTGGCTTCTTCAATTTTTCCATCAATCTTTTATGTGCTAAGCGCTGGGGATAGAAATAAAGGCAAAAACATGGTCCCTGCCCTCGAGGAGCTCCCAGTCTTTAGAGTTTGGCAAGGCTGGTTTGTAGAATCACACAACTAGAGCCAAGAGGCCTCAGAGCCCATCAGCTCCAATGCCCTCGTTTTACAGATAAGAAAAGAAAGGCCCAGAGTGGGGTATTCAACTTCCCTGAGATCTTGCCCAAGTAGCAAAGCTAGGGTTGGACCCCAAGCCCTCTGCCTCCAAAACCAGAGTATTTTCTACTGTTTGAGAAGAGCAGATTTTTATTTGCTGTCAAGTTTACTTTCTGACCCTTGGTTTTTATTGTTGTTGTTGTAATTATCATTATTTCTTTCAGAGCATTGGAGGCAACTACCACAAGCCTTGGTGGGAGAAAATTTTCTTCCCCAGGAGGGTGATTTCATAAGAATGACATGGGTATTATGGATCATATTGACCAGCCACTACTGCCATTTAGGGCCTCTCCAGCTCTCTCCTGGGAAAGCCAACTTTGGTGCCTCAATCACTGGGTGCCCCCTGGCTCTGACCCCACCTGACTGCCGAGCCCTAGCCCATTACTTCTGAGATCTCCCAGGGATAACAAAGCCAACTGCCTTTCAGTTAATGAACCTCAGCTCCCGGCTCTGTCCCCAGCTAGGGCGGGGAAGGACACGAGGCTGGGAGAAAAGGACGGGCTCCAGATGAAACCAGACTTTAATTTGATGGGATAAAAATAGACCTGGCCAACGTTGTTCTTTAAAAGCGAATTCCATGCTGGCACCAGACTCCGGATGAACAGAACCCCGGAGACCCTGAGTTCTCTGTTTGCTGTCTCTGTGGAAGGCTGCCAAGAAGGATCACTGTCTCCTTCCCATCCCTTTCTCCACTGTTCCTGCCTCCTTCCTCCCCAATCCACCCCCAATCCCACATGCTGTTTCTTAGTCTCCTGCACTCATCAAAAGAACAGCATTCCTAGAACAGAGGGCCCCAGAGAGATGGGTCAGGGCCATGCACAGGGCAAGGCTGGATTCCTCAATGGTTATGTCAGGCACGCACCTTCCTCCAACTACCCCAAAGGTTAGAAGATAGAAAGCTAGACTAGGTCCCAGGATTAATGCTGTTTTGGTGGGACTCCTTGAACTGGACTTTCAAATCCTGAACTTCACCTAAATTACTTTAAGAAATCTCCTCTCCTCTCAGGAAGAGAATATTCCCTTTTATGTTCTATAGCATAAGGTGGAAGTATGGGAAAGGCCTGGGTTACAGTCCCGATTTGTGAAGCTTTGAACCTGGACTGCTCTACAAACCAAGTCCCCTTGGGTTCGGGTTCTCCAGCCAAGAAGCAGTTGAATTTCCCTGTGCACACAGATCAGGCCAGCTAGGTAGCACAGTGGATAGAGTGCCACACCTGAAGTCAGGAAGATCCAAGTTCAAATACAACCTCAGACACTTAATAACTGTGTGACCCTGAGCAAATTACTTTTAAAAAAAATTTGTTTGCCTCAGTTTCCTTATTTGTAAAATGGGGTTGATAATAACAGCAGCATTGAAGTAGCTGTCCACCATGCCTGGAACTTTCTTCTCATCTCTGCCTCCTGGCTTCCCTGGTTTCCTTCAAGTCTCAGCTAAAGTATCACCTTCTGTAGGATGCCTCTCCCAATCCTCCTTAATGCAAGTGCCTTCCTTCTGTTAATTATCTCCAGTCTATCATGCAGATATCTTGTTTGCACGGAGTTATTTTCATGTTGTTTCCCACATTAGACTGAGAGTTCCTCAAGGATATGGATTGTTTTTTGATTTTTTGTTTTGGTTTTAGTTTTGGGGTTTTTTGGGGGGGGGGCGGATTGCCTTTCTTTGTGTTCCCAGAATCTAGGTCAGCACCTGGCATACAGTAGGTGATTAATAAATGCTAGTTTACTAACTGACTGACAGAACTAGGTGGTATCAGAACCTGAGAGTTTTAACTTCAAAGACTTCTAAGGGATTCAACCTTCCCAAAGTCCTCAGGGCCTTCTGGTTGCCCGACCAGGCTCAGCAATGCTCAGCTGTATGTCTCTTATTCTGAAATCAAGCTTGTTGGAACAGTAGGCCATTATATTCCACCACGAGAGGCAGCTTCTTTGCCCAGAAATCTCAAGTTGTTTTTGCTGTGAACGTTATGATTTATAAATAACATAAAATAACTATGTTTTGTTTTGTTTTGCTTTTTAATATACTTAAGACCATGACAGCTGACAAAATCTGGGAGATGCCACCTGTAGCATTCTGGTGGTTCCACTCAGGCAGTAGAGTAGGAGGCGGGAAGCAAACAGTTCTTTGGAGCAGTAAAAGCTGGGCTAACTCGGTGTAACGTGGCCCACCATCCTCCAGTGAGCTGATCCAGATGGGCTTGTGGTGTCTCTATCAAATAACTATCAGGGAATACAATGTGTGGAATTTATCATCTACCTCCCCCACAATTCAGGAAGCCTTTCATTCTGAAGCCCTGCAGGGGTCCCCTAAGCCACCACCACATCTTTTCCCCTTCTTTCTGCTAGTCCAAATCTCAATGATTATTCAGGGCTCAACTTATATCCCACCTCTACCAGGAAGGCTTCTGTAAAATCAAAGCACCCTCTGGTTTTCTGGGTCTGCCCTCTTTTTCGTCACAGTCTGTTTCTGTTCTAGATATGCCCCCTCCTCCTGCTAGATCCCCATTACCTTGCCTAGATATCTATATGGATATAAATATGTCTACATGGATATAGACATAGATAAAGATATAGACAGGCATAGATATAGATATAACCAGGTGGCATAAATTTCTCTCAGCATTCATTCTTTTCTTAATGCCTCTTCTCACAGAAATTTAAGAAGCTGAATCCTCTTAAATCACACCTTTCCCTTTCTATTAGGTAGCCTAGAAGGTTGTGACCTTCTTTTTGATACCTACTTCCAACCACCTAGCAACAACTCTTCCTGGGGGAAACTAGAGTTTTGTCAGAGACTCTCTCAGTCAAAGGAATCTGGCCTGGCTACAACAAAGAGCTCATTGAACCTAAGGACATAAATAAGTCTCAGATCCTGTTTAAATTCTGCCCTTTGGGAAATTTATCAAAATTATTTAAAAAGTCATAACCATAAGTTTCTCTTCTTACCTTCAGTTCATGAAGTCCTGGTTCAGTGGCCTTGAATTTTACACAGATTTAAATCTCTGACCTGGTTAAATCTTGTGCATTTCCAAATAACTGCTGATGTCTTCTATTAACTGTCTGTGAAGTCAATATACAGAGATATTCAGTACTAAGCTTTTATAATTGATCATGGATTTTAGGTCAAGGGAAAACACCATTAAAGACATGAATTAAATTAGAAGTTATAACAGACTTAAAGAACAGAGAAACATTAGAGTAAAATTGTCCTTCATTTACAGATAGAGATGAAAACAGTGCTAAAGGGTGAATATTCTCCTTCTCTCCTCTGACACTGCGACCACTCTGGTGTGGGCCCTCATCATCTCAGGCTTGGACAATTGAAATAATCTGCTGGTTGATCTGCCTACTTCAAGTCCATTCCCACTCTAATCCAATCTCATTCAATCAGCAAAGATTCAAAATTATTTTCTTGTAGTTTACGTCTAACCACATTGCCACCCTCTTCACTCAATAAACTCTAGTGACTCCTAATATTACCTCTAGGATCAAATACAAAATCCTCTGTTTGGCATTCAAAGCTATTCATAACTCAGCCCTCTCCTGTCTTTCCAGTCTTCTTATTTCTTGCTTCCCACCATATACTCTTAGATCCAGTGACAATGGCCTCTTGGTTGTTCCATGAACAAGACACTCCATCTCTTTGCTCTGAGCACTCTCTCTAGCCTTTAAAGTCCCCCCAAAAGTACATGCAACATACTGGGCTAGAGCAGAGATGTCAAACACACAGCCTCCTGCCCCAACTAGATTAAAATATAATTGTGAAACATTTATCAAAACAAATGAAAATATAATAAAACACAGATAATGATAATATGTGGTTTTCTAAGTCAGTATGCAGTAAGCAAGGATCTTTATGTATGGTTTAGTGGACCCGCATTTCTATTTGAGTTGACACCACCCCCAGACCATAATGATTTACCCTGCACTGTTGTGCGTTATTGTTAAGTATCCTTTCCAAAATGAGTGCTTAGTTTCCCTTAGCAGACTGAATTAATAGAAGACAGGAGATGTTTAGGATCATAGGATCTGAGATTTAAAGCTATAAAGGACCTTGGAAGCAACCCAGTACAATTTGCTCATTTTACAGACAACAAACAGATGAGACCTAGAGACATTAAATGATTTGCTCAAGAACAAAGAAACAGTAAGAAGAGACGCAATTCAAACCCAGATCTTTTGGCTCCATATTTGGCACTCTTTCCACTATATTATATGTTTCACTTTATACTTATTTCGAGGGGGAGGGGACAACTAGGAGGCATGGTGAATAAAGTGCCTGGTCTAAAGTCAGGAAGACTCATCTTCCTGAGTTCAAATCTGGCCTCAGATACTTATCAGCTGTGTGACTCTGGGCAAGTCACTTAGCCCTGTTCGCCTCAGTTTCCTCATCTATAAAATGAGCTGGAGAAGGAAATAGCAAGCCACTCCATATCTTAGCCAAGAAAACCCAAAGAGAGTCAGGAAGAGCTGGGCATGACTGAAATGACTAAACAACAACAAAATACTTATTTTTATTCCCCAAATTCAGGCTTAACTTACCTCTTACTGGGTGCATAATATTAACTAATTCATCATCCTCATCATGGTACCACCACCACCACCATCATCAAATGGAATGCCTACACTGATGATGGGTTCCTTTTCCTTAGAGGTCTTCAAGCAGAAGCCAGACAACCACTTATTAAGTATGTTATAGTGGGAATTCATATCATGAATGAGTTGTACTATGTGACTGTTGATATTCCTTTGAACTCAGATGCTGTGCTTCTGTGATCATCATCATTGTAATAATTGTTAACAGCCTTTCTTTAGTATTTTAGTTTTTACAAAGTGCTTTCTCTACAACAACCCTGTGAAGCAGGCAAACCTTATAAGATATAATCCATATGGGATCTCAGCCAACTAGGTTGTCTGGGGGAAGAAATGATGATAGTGAAGTCCTTTTAGAGTCTAGAGTTAGCCATCTAGGAACAAAGGGATGATTTTCCTTCTCAACATGTTTTTGGATCTTTGATTCGGAACCTGCTCTCTTTGAGGGAAAGCAGCACCTTTGCAATGTTTGTGTTATAAGTTGTAGCATCGTAAGCCCACCAAATAGCACATCCTTTAAAAAAATGTAGATCAGAAAGGAGAAAATATCTATGAGACTCATGAAATGAGCAACATACATGGCAGGAGCTTGAGGGAGAAAGAGCCCAAATAGCAGATTCTTGTGAATGGCACATTTTGTTAGCAAACATGGGATCTAATAGAGATTTGTTGTTCAGTCATGACTCTTCATGACCCCATTTGGGGTTTTCCTGGCAAAGACATTGGAGTGGTTTGTCATTTCCTTCTCCAGATCATTTTACAGATGAAGAAACTGAGACAAACAGGGTTAAGTGACTTGCCCAGGGTCGCACAGCTAATAAGTATCTGAAGCCAAATTAGAACTCAGGTCTTCATGACTGCAGGCACAGGTCTCTATCCACTGCGCCACCTAGCTGCCCCATTATAGAGATAGAACCCCTTTTTCTGGTACATCAGGGACAAAATGTTGGTACCTTTTAAACCATTTAAACCCTTTGGAGATGAAGAAACAGGAATAGAAAATAGCTTTGAATAAGGTATAAAAAAAGAGTGATTCAATGTCTGTTTTTAAAGACATATTATCTTCAGAGGCCTAAGCTAGTAACACAATGACAAAATTGTTTGCCTCAACTAATTCTTAGTAGTTTATCCAGATATGCCAAAGATAATATGAGTGCTTCTAATCATATAGGGTGAGGATAGAGTTGTTAGGGATACCTATAAAAACCTTTGATATTATTACCTATTCTCTCCTCCTTTGATCCAATCTCTGATAGAGAGGCAGGCTTTCTCCTTGTCAAAGCCAGCCCCTCTCTATTTATACCCTTGATCTCATCACTTCCCATCATCTTCAACAAATTGTTTTCACAATCATCCCCTTTCCCTCTCTCATGTTCAATCTCTTCCAATCTATTTGCTCCTTCCCTGTTGTCTACAATCATACCCAAGTCTCCTCCATCTTCAAAACATACACACACACACACACACACACACACACACACTCCAGTAAACACTACCAACCCCTTGAGTTATTATCCTTTATTTCTCCTTGCTTTTACAACCAAACTTTCAGAAAAAGCTATCCACATTCACCGACTCACTTATCTCGTTCACTTCTTGACCCCTTCAACAATCTTCTTCATTATCATTTCCAGCCTCATCATTCAACTGAATTTGCTCTGCCAATTTGCCAATGATCCTTTAATTGTCTGATGCAATGACCTTTTTTAACCCTTATCCTTCTTGACCTCTCTGCAGCATCTGTATACCATCCTCTTCTGGAAATCTCTCCCTTCTGAGTTTCTCTGACTTTATCTCTTGGTATTCCTCTTACCTATCCGTTTCCTCTCAGTCTCCTTTGCCAAATCATCAACCACATCCAATTCCCTAACTGTGGGTATTCCCCAAAGCTCTGTCCTGGATCTCTTCTCTCACTCTGCACACTCTCTTTCCCTGACTTCATCAGCTTACATGGTTTTTAATGATCATTACTATGCAGTTAACTCCCAAATGTGTATATCCAGTTTTACTACGTCTCATAAAATGTGGTCCCACATCATCAACTGTCTGTTGGACGTTTCAAACTGAATATCCCCTTGACATCTAAAATTCAGGTTTGTCCAAAGCAGAATTCATTATCTCTTTCCTCCAAAACCCATCCCTCTCTTTCACTTCCCTATGTCTGCTGAGGGTACCACCATCTTCCTGGTCACCCATTCTTGACTCCTCACTCTTCCTCACCCACCATATTCAATCAATTGTCAAGTCTCGTCAATTTGATCTCCACAGCATCTGCTCCTTTAGCAATCTATCTTTTTATACCTTCCTCTTTAAAAGTCTTCAAGCAGAGACTGAACATTGACTTGTTGGGTAAGTTAGAGGGGAAATTCATTTTGTCTGCTGATCAGACTAGAGTTAGAGCCATCAGCCTCACATTTGGAGCAACAAACAGCTCATAAGACTCCCAAGTGCAGCCCGAATGAAATTAGAACGTAACTGGGAAATGTTTAACAAAATAAATAAAAATATAATACAACCCAGATGATGTTAATTTGTGGTTTTCTAAATCAATAGGAGGACCCCAGCAAGCCGTTTCTCTGAGTTGGATGCCACTGGACTAGATGACCGATGAGATCCGTTCCAACTCTCAAATTCCGTGGTTCTGAATGTACCTGACCACCATCCTAATTAGTACAGGCCTGCATTAACTATCTCCTGGAACAGTTCAATCATCTGCCTCAAGTCTCTTCTCTATTCAATCTAATCTTGTCACGTACAAATTTCTACCCTAAAGCACAGGCCTGATCACATTATTTACCTATTTAAGAAGCTCCAGAGGCTTTCTCTTACATCTAGGATGCAAGTGTGGTACTTAAAGCCCCAATCTGCCTTCTGACCTCTTTTCCAGACTTATTCCACATTGCTACTTGTTAGCACGTATGGTCAACTTGTTGATCCTCTCCCATTATATCCCATCTTCCATCTCTGTCCCTTTTCAAAGCAATTACCCACACCTGGAATTCACTTGCTCCTCATATCCTTCTATATAATCCTTAGCTTTCTTCATTGTTGTTGTTATTCAGTCTTGTCTGACTCTTTGTGACCCCATTTGAGGTTTTCTTGGCAAAGATACTGGAGGTGGTTTACCATTTCCTTCTCCAGCTCACTTTACAGGTGAAGAAACTGAGGCAAACAAGGTTAAGTGACTTGCCCAGGGTCATATAGCTAGTAAGTATCTGAGGCCAGATTTGAACTCAGGAAGATGAGTCTTCCTGATTCCAAGCCCAGTGCTCTATGTGCTGTGCCACCTAGCAGTCCAGCTTTCTTCATAGTTCAGTTCAAATGCAATGTCCTATATAAAACCTTTTCTAGCTGCTGGTACAACCGTAACCTACAAATTACCTTGTATTTACTTTGCATATATTTGGTATCTACTATGAGTATATGCTGTTTTCCCTTATACAAGGTAAGTTCCTTGAAGTCAGGGACACTTTCTCCTTTTAACTTTGTATCTTAGGTACCTAGTATAGTGCCTGACACAGAATAGGTGCTTAATAAATAATTAATCAATGATTAATTGATCTAGTGGAAAGAACTTGAGTCTGGGCAACAAGAGATTAGAAAGCTGTGTGATTTGGAGCAAATTGCTTTCCCTCTCTGAATCCCAGATTCTCTATAAGTAACATGAAAGAGTTCATCTAGATGATCCCCAAGGCCCCTTCTAACTGGGACATTTTAGGGATTGTCTCCAACCACAGAGAATCTGGGAACCTTGAACACTTGCCTTTTCCCCCAGACTTTGGGCCATTTGCTTCCTCTTATCAAGGTTGCTTTGGAAACTGTTTTCAAATTGTTTCCCTCCTTCAATCAACTTTCACATTCATAGCACAGCAGAGATATGCTGGCCGCTTAGCCGAAAAGCATTTGTGGCTTTTCATTTCCTGGCATGATTAGGGGGATAATCACTGTACTTGGGAAAAATAATAAAGCCAGGGACTGATGTGGGATCAAAGTGAAGAGACCCGTTCCACATATAGCCTAGGAGACACAGCACCACGCAGGGCTGAAGCCTTCACAGGGGAAGGAGTAGGGGGAAGGGACCTTTTCCATCAGAGTACTCCAAATCAAACTCACAATAGATTGCTCAGCAGCTCTGGCTGATTATGCAGCAGAAACATGGCTGGGTCTGCGTATGGCCCTCAGGCCAGTCCAATGCTTGGTGCTTGACGGGCCTGGAAGAGAACTTGCCGACTCATGTATCTCAAAATGAGGTGGGAAAGAAGATGCAGAAAAAGCCAACTGCCATCTGGTTCCCAAAAGCCCCACCCTGAGGATACTTGTGAGCTGTGCTGCAGTGGCCTGCAGTGGTGGGTACTCAGCTGATAGGGCTCAGGAGGGCAGGAACCCCCGAACTTGCCTCAAACAAATGGCAAGAAAAGTATGTAGCTAAGACAAGGAAGTGGGCACTGGCCTAGACATGCAGGGCTACTGGACATCAAAAATCAGGGAGCAGGGAACAAACGACCCACCCTTTTCTCTTGAGGAAAAGCCAAAAGTCTATGGTTGAGTGTTGTGTTTTAAAACCTATTATATTTTCCTAGCTTGAGGAAGAAGTGCTAGGAAAGTCCTATCTCTTTATGAAGTGCTAGAAGTAATGGTTACCTGGATGGCTCTGGTTGGACTCTTAAAAATGGAGCAAGGTTGGCCAGGCCATGGTCTCTGGAAGCTCTAATTCTCCAAGTTTATGGGGGATAGCAGGAGCAGAGCCAGATTGGTTAGAAACAACCAGTCAACCAGGAATTGGCATATAGGTAAGGGCAAAAATATGCCAGGGACAAGATGGTACCTGGCCATGTATCCAGGTCAAGATAAGAAACTGGCCATGTGGGAGCAAAGGAGCAACTTCATCATTAAGTTTGTTTATAGGTCATACACGGCCAGACGCAAGGTCTCTTAGGATAAGATTCTCAGGCTAAGTAACTTAATGCTTCTGTACTCTAAGTTGATTTTATTAAGAGTACTCTCCTTACCCCCACCCACCCCTCCCCCTAAATGCTTTCTGAAAATCCACTTCTGCCCTAGGTATATTAAGAGAAAACAGGGTAAATAAAATGAGGAAGAAAAAAAATCTAGCCCAAAAACCCCAAGATATCTTGAGAAGTATAAATTATTACAATTTATATTTTTTTGGGCAGAGCACCCACATGTAAGGGTATGACTCCCCACATGGACAGAGGGAGAAGAGAAAGAGAAGGAAGAAAAGGAGGAGGAGGAGAAGGAGGAGGAGGAATACTTACATGGCTATTGCAACTCAAGGTGTTGATCATCTATAAACAATGATCTATTTGTCACATCAGTTCTTCCATGGGCAGAATGGAGAGCAGTGCACTGAGGTGTTGTGAAAATCTTGGTCCTAGTTGAGTACAGGCCAGGTGGAGTTTGCCACTCTCTTTTATAGTGTGATCAATAAACTCTTAAAATCCTTAAAAACAAGTTCAGGGAGGAAGGTTGAGAATCATGGGATTGGAAGAGAGAGAAAAAAACTGCAGAGCCTGGAGGAAACACTATAAATGTGATTCTGGTATTAGAGAGTTTATCAATATTAATTGTGGTATTCATGCCAGCAAACAAGAGACACCACACTCCCCAACATCTTACAAATGCCTCTGGTGGGAGATAGTCATCAGGAGTTTCCTGATAGTCATTGTGTGATTTGGGAAATCATTTAAGAAGCCCTCTTCTCTTTCCAGTGTGGTCAGCTTCCAGACTGCATCCCTATCTACCCCCCACCTCCATTCCCAATAATCAGTTAACCTAGAGGCAGCTAAGTGGTCCAGGGGATGCATTGGGCTTTGTGTCAGGAAGACCCGAGTTCAAATCCAGTTTCAAACACTACCTAGCTGTGTGCCTGGGCAAGTCTCTTAACTTATGATTGCCTCAGTTTCCTCAACTGTAAAATGGAGATAATAATGTCACCTACTTTGTAGTATTGTTATAAGAATCAAATGAGATAATATTTGTAAACATACTTAGCATAGTGCCTGGCACATAATAGGTGCTATATAAATGTCTATTCCATTTCATTTTAGCTCTTGGTGCCTCTGACTTCCTCGGTTTCCTCAACTATAAAATAGGGATCATAATAGTTCTTATCTCACAAGGTTGTTGTGAGGATCAAATGAAGATATCTGTAAAGTGCTTAGCTCAGTTCCTGGCACGTAGTAGGCTTTTTAACAAATGCTTGTTCCCTACTCTTCTCTCCCTTCAAGCAGACACCACCTTTTCTTTAGATCTTCTAGATGGGCACTGTGGATATATTATCATGACCAAGGTTATAGACCTACATATTCTGTTTCAGACTTGAAAGACAGAGAGAAAAAGAGAAAAAATAAGCATCCATTTTAAAATTTGGTAGGAGTCAAGAAACAGTTGTTAAATCTTCGTGCTCAGAGACCATAGGAAGACACAAAGGTAAGTTAAACTTCTTGACTCCTGCCCTCAGAGAGCTCATGGTCTTGTAGGGGGCTATAATGCACATACAACTATCACACCAACTAGATCCCAGTTATAGCATGAAAGAAGGGATGTCCTAGCAATATTGACCAAACATTGATTTCCTCTCATTGTTAGTGTTGTTCATCCTTCATTCTCAAAGAGCACCAATGACATCAGGAGGGTGATATCTTGACTTTCAAGCGAATTGGATTTAAGTGAGGCAGGGCTATGCAAAGGCATCAACCTCACCCTCTCTAGTTGTCCTGACCTCTGTCTTGCCACTGGATTCTAATGACTCCAATGATTTCCTCTATAGATTCCTCTAGAAGTCCAGCAAAAAGATCCTAACTTGGGCTTAACAATGTCCTAAGGTGAGATCCCTCCCTTGATCTGGAGATTCTGGATCTTCGGGGAATACCTCTGGAATGTTTTTCTCCTTATCATCTGTGAAGGTTAACTCCTTTCATGGAGGAGGAGAAGTTTTATCTGGGACCTGAAGGTGGAGAGGAAAGAAGAGGAGAAAACATTCACTTAATAAGGATATAGTATATGTACAGAAGTGGGAAAATGTTGGATATGTATAGGAGATAGAATGTAGGCTAGTTGTACTACAGCACAGACAGAGGCAAGTAGCATGAGATAAGACCAGAAAGTCAGAGAAGTATCAAGTCTTGAATGCCAGTCTAAGGAGTATGGACCATATTCAGTAGAAAATGGGGAGCTATCAAAGGAATCTAAGCAGAAGTGTGATATGCTCAGATGGGCACCCAGGAAGATTAACTTGGCAATGTCATGGGGGAGAGGCTGGAGGGGGGAGATGAAAATTGGAGAGCTGGTTAAGAGGTTGGTTAATAGTCCAGGTGGAAGGTAATAGGGCTTAAATTTAGGTGACAGTAGGAGGAACAGAAAGGATAGAATGAAAGAGAGATAAAATGTGAAGGTAAAATCACAGAACTTGGCAACGGATTGAATGTGGAAGGTGAGATAAAGGGCAGAATCAAAGATGACACCACCATTTTAAGCCTGGGTTAATGGTGGTGCCAACAATAGAAAATGAGGAAGTCGGCAAGTGGGATCATTAAATTCCTAATACCTCTTATGCATGTCTTAAAGGGAAGATCTGATCTCAGAAAGAACTAATTATCTATATTGCTTCCACTGAGCCTGAAGGACCATCATTATCTTCTAGTATAGTAATATAGCCAGGGGACACCCTGAGAGACCCAGAGTCCAGACCATTGTAGATTTCTCCTGGGATCAGGAGGCCCAGTATTATACATAAGAGGAGAAACACCCAGAGACCCCAATCCACTGAAGCTGTGCTAACACCCAGCAATGAGAGTCCTACCTGACTCTTCTCTATTGTCATTTTCAACTTTAGTATTATAATGGGAAAATCCTATATACAACACCAATGACTGTATTCCCTCTCTTCAGTACAATACCTTCGTGGGTTAAAAACTCAGAGACTTATCCCAGCACAAATACCTCCACATGATCCCTTCAAGCCCATACAGTTCATCTATGTTGCTTTCTCTCATGTCCTAACAGGAACAGTTTTGGAGAATTTAACAATTCAATTTAAAAAATGCTATGCAAAGCACCATGCTAGGCACCAGGGATACAAAGACATAGGTAAAATAGTTCTGCCCTCAAGGAACTTACACAGTAGGAGATAAAACATGTAAAAGGATATACAAACACAAGATAACTGGAGATAGGGAGATAAGGAAAGATTGAACAAGAAGCATCACCTGAACTGAACCTCGAAGAAAACACAGAAGGGAGGAGAGAATGAATTCCAGGAATTGGGACAGAGGCACAGAGATGGGAGACAATCAAGTCTGCAGAACAGCTGGTAAGCTAGTGTGGCTAGAAGGTACAGAGCATGAGGACAAGTAATAGGAAATTAGTCCAAAAGGTAGATGGGAGGTAAATCATGGAAAGCTTTAAACGCCAAACTGAGTAATCTGCAATTCATCCTAAAGGTAATAGGGAGCCCCTGCTGATTTTTGAGCAGGGGAATGACATGGTCAGATTTGTGTCTGGGGAATATTAATTTGGGAGCTATGTGGAAAATAGTTGGGAAGGGGGAGAGATCACAGGTGTGCATAGAGTATGCATACCTATGGGAGTGATTAAAAGCAGAGAGACAAATTAGAAGATTATTTCCCCAGTACAGGCTAGAGGGAATGAGTCTGTGTGAGTGGAGAGATAATAAGTTTAGTTTGGAACATTAAGACCATGCCTGGGTACTGTACAAACAAGGTGGCAGATGTTCAGCTGATTTAATGTTGTGGATACAAGTGAGGCTACACCTCATTTTGCACAAGTGTTTTCCTATTTTAAATACATTAGGGGAACGTGCTATTAAAAAATAAAACCTGAAGTGATTCCTTTTGCAAGGCAAAGAATCTTTTCATAAAATGAATACAGGTACACTGAGTTTAATGCAAAACCAATAAAATCAAATCCAGATTATTAAAAGAGACCAATTCAGAGACAGCAATTTTCTTTACAAACTCCTTTGCATCAGCATGGAATTCCCCATAGGATTCCTTCAGATGATGGAATTCCCCTCTGGCTCAATTTATCCCCAAAATGGATCTATATATATCTAGCTATAGTTATACCTATGTTTATGCCTTTACCTATATGCTTTTGAAAGCATTAGCAAGATATGGAAGAGGAAGGGCTGACCCAAGAGCACCCGGGTTTAAGTCTTGCCTCTTAAGCAAACTGGCAGTGTGATCATGGTTAAATCATTTAACCATGGCAAGAGGTAGCATAGTGGATAGAAAGCTAGGCCCAAAACCAGAAGGTTTCTGCTGTGCTTAGTCATTTCAATCATGCCTGATTCTGTGACCCCATTTGGGGTTTTCTTGGCAAAGAAAACCACTGAAGTGGTTTCTCATTTCCTTCTCCAGCTTATTTGACAGATGGGGAAACTGAGGCAAACAGGGTTAAGTGACTTCTCCTGAGTCGCACAGCTAGTAAATGTCTGAGGCCAAATTTGAACTCAGGAAGATGACTCTTCCTGTATCCAAACTCGGCACTCTACACCACCCCAAATCCAGCCTCAGACACTACCTAGCTGTGTGATCCTGGGCAAGTCTCTTAACTTCTGTTTACCTCAGTTTCCTCAACTGTAAAATGGGGATAATCATAGCACTTACCTTGTAGAGTTGTTGTAAAGATCCAGAATGATATTTGTGAAAAGATGCTTGGCATAGTGCCTGGCACATAATAGATGCTATGAATGCTTATTCCATTCCATTTAACCTCTTAGTGCCCCAGGCAAATCTCTGACACCGTAATCCCACACTGGTGGAGGGAACTTCCACACCAATCACATCACAGGTCTTGGCCCAAACAAACACAAATAAGATATGGTTTCCAAGAACACCTTGGTTGATTGCTTGAAAGGAATAAGGTATGTCTGTGCATGGGAGAGAATCTCTGTGTCTGAGGACGAATGTGGATCAGCTGAAACCAGCTGGCAAAATAAGGATTTGAGTTCTCTTGTATCCACAGGGAATGGATTTCAGTTTTAAGAAAAATCTAGTTGAAGAGAAATTCGTGTGGATGTGTGAGAGTAAAGTTCAGAAAGGAGGTGGCTGGAGGACCTCTCCAGGGAGGCTCACATTTCTTGCTTTAAAAGGCAGTATTCCACAGTGCTCTGTGTTCTCTTCACAGTGAAGTCAGAGGACTTGTGTTTCCCAACCATTCCCAACCACTCCCAACCATTGGGAATAGACCCATTCCCAACCTCCTCTATGGCCCTCCTTTTCCCACATCCTTCCAACTCCCAACCTGCTGTTTGGCCCTCCTCTTCCCACATCTCTCCTATCCCCTTTCATCCAAGTCTCCAAGGAGATTTCCCCTTGATGAGAAGACAAGCAGAACAAAGATAGCTCAGCAGCACTTTTAATCAGTGTGGTCCTTGAACTCATCTACAAGATGCGACTAGAGGGACACCTTGCCACTCTTCCTTGTCATTAGGAATGAAGCTTTAGCAAAGCCAATAACCCAATGCTGAACAACCCAGCCTCAGGCTAATGATGCAATCCTGAATTTCCAAGTCAGAGCAGTTTTCTTTATGCCCAATTAATGTTAAAAACAGTAACAATGATAATAATAGCAAGTATTTGTATAATATCCTGGTAGCTAAATGGCACAAAGGATAGAGCGCCAGGCCTGGAGTCAGGAAGATGAGTCTTCCTGAATTCATATCTGGCCTCAGTCTCTTAGTAACTGTGTGACCCTCGGTAACTAAAAACTTAACCCTGTTTGCCTCAATTTCCTCATCTGTAAAATGAGTTGGAGAGGGAAATGGCAAACCACTCCAGTATCTTTGCCAAGAAAACCCTAAATAGGGTCACAAAGAGTCAGACTTGATTGAAAAGACTGAACAACAACAAATCTATATAGTGTTTTATCATTTATAAAGAACTTTACAAGTGCTAGTTCATTTTATCCTCACAATAACCTCATGAGATAAGTAATATTATTATTCCCATTTTGTAGCTGAGGAAACTGAGGCAGACAGGTTAAGTGACTTGCCCATGGTCACACAGCTAGTAACTGAGTCCAGATTTGAACTCAGGTCTTCCTGATTCCCAGTCCAATGCTCTACGCTGTCCTACCAAATTGTCTCTATGTTCCCTAAGTTTATCTCTTATCCTTTTCCTTCCCTTTCCTTCCTTTCCCTTCTCTTCCCTTCCCTTCTCTTTCCTTTCCTTTTTCTTTCTTTCCTGTCTATTCTCCTTCCCTTTCCCCTTCTCTTTCCTCTCCTCATTCCCTTTCCTTCCTTTCCCTTCCCTTCTTTTCCACATGTTTATAGCCTTGAATTTAAGTTTTGCTCTTTCTTCTCTATAACCTCTCACATATTGTTGGTTACCAAGGCCTATCAACCTCATCTTTACAAAATCTCTCAAATCTATTTCTTCCTATCTATTCCCCCTGCCACCACCCAGTTTGGCCCCTCATTACTATCTACCTTGAATACTGTGGAAGCTTTTTATTAATCCTGTCTCCCTTCTCCAATCCATCTTTCATACTGCTGCCAGAATAATCCTTCTTACTCAAAGATCTTATTTCATTCCTCTGCTAAAAATTTTCTGTAGTTTCCTCATTACCTCCCAGCTTCCTTCGTCTGACAAGCAAGACCTTCTGCCATCTTGTCAGCCTTATGTGATTCTCCTGCATACTGCACAACTTTCTGACCCCTGGCACACAGCTGTTCCTATGTCTAGAATGTTTTTTCTCCCTCTCAAGTTACCCAATTCCCACCACTCTGTTAAAGTCCAACTCAGATATGAACTTCTTCAAGAATCCTTCCCTGATTTCCAAGGCTGCTAACAAATTTCCCTCTCAGATCCCACAGAGTAGTTTATCAACTCTCTAATACACTTAGTTTGCTTTTATATTGACTTTAATTTTTGTTTATAGCATTTGTTTTATCAATGACTTGGATGAAAATATAGATAGCATGTTCATTAAATTTGCAAATGATATGGAGATAAGATTCAAAAGACTTCTACAAATTAGTTGAATGAAATTTAATAGTGTTACATTTGCATTCAAAAAACCAACTTCACAAGTATAAAGTGGCAGAGGCATAGTTGTTCTGAAAATCTTGGGGAGTGGGGAAGGGGTACACAGTTAGTGAATTGCAACATAAGTCAACAGTTTTGCTAAAAAATTCTAATTCAAAGAAGCAAGAGTTGTGGTACCCAGGACTAGGAAGAGAACTACTGTTCTCTACCTTGTGAAATCCTGCGTGCAATACTGTGTTTAGATCAGGTGTCATATTTTAAGAAGGAAACTAATAATCTAGAGCAGGGGTTGTTAACCTGCAGTTCATGGATCCCCCCCATCTTTGAACTTGGATGGAGGAAAAATCACCTTTAGCTACCCTAGTGTCTAACTGAAATCTAGTGTTTCTGTCAATTATGAATGTAGGCAACAAATATCATTCTGAGAAGGGGTCCATAAGCTTCACCAGACTACCAAAGGAGTCCAGGACCCAGAAAAGCTGAAGAACCACAGCTGAGTTCCAAAAGGTCCTCACTAGCATGGTGACAGTTTTGTTGGCCAAGCAACTGTCAAGACCATCTAAAACTGTGGTTCTTTAATTTGGAATCCACAGACTCAGATTTCAAGGGGTCTGTGATATTGGATGAGAAAAAAAATTTGCATCTTCATTTTAATATAATTGATTTCCTTTGTAATCCTATGTATTTTATGCATTTAAAAACATTATTCTGAGAAGGGGTCCATAGGCTTCAATAGACTAACTGCCAAAGGTGTCCATGACTGAAAAAAAATTAAGAACCCCTACTCTATAAAATCATGGAAGGGTTGTGAACTACAGCAGGTGGAAGGGGTGCCCACGCTGGACAAAAACCCATCTCCCTATAGTAATAACACATTGCATATTGGACTGCTTTATATGTCTTATCCCCCTATCAAACTATAAGGCCTAGAAAGGCAAAGATCTCGGTTACTTAGTTTTGAATCTATCTTCCTCAATTTAACATACAGTAGGAACTTAATAAATGTTAATGTGCAGGTCTCCCTCTACTGTGCTTCCAACTCCTTTCTATATTGTGCCTTTACAGAAGCTGGAAAGGTGCATATTTTGTGGATCCAGTTCAGGCACTTAGAGCCTACAGAATACCTGAGAAGTGAGATATTTTCAGCAATCTCCAGTTTGCCAGCAGGGCACTTTCATGCCGGCAAACGAGGTGAATAAAGATAGGGCCATCTCTGCCATTTCCTGGCCTCCCTCTCTCCTGACCCTCTGCTGGGCCAAAGCCCCAGGCCTGCCCTTCCTCCAAGAGCCCTGGACTCCAAACCAAGAAACCCATCCCCTACCCCCAACCTCCTCCCAATCCTCTCCAAGAAAATTTTTTTTCCAGGAGTGTGGCAGGCATCAGACCTGATTAAAAGAATTCACATTCCGGTGCGAATGAGAATGAACTTGAACCTGAGGTTGTAGATTTCTTAAATAAGAAAAAAAAATATACTCTTCCTCCCACCCTAGAGTCAATCCTTATTTTTAAAAAAGATTATTTTTAAATAGCTCAGCAGAATCAACATATCTGCCCTATGCAACATTCCTCATCCAGAATTGCTCACCCCTCCAAAAAAAAAAGGAAGTGATTTATTCTGGGGACCAGTTTTCTTGGTCATTAAATTATACAAGGTTCAGTTTTTATGTTTGTAGTTGTTTTTCTTTCTATTCCCTTTGTTGCAGTCATTGTGTATTGTTTCCCTGGGTACTTTGATATGCATTAGTTAGCGTGTCTTCCCACATTTCTTCAAATTCCTCATTTTTGTTACTTCTTAGAGAGCAATAATATTCTGTTAGGTTCATGGATCACAAGTTGTTTAGCCAGTCCCAGTGGATGAACATCTATTGGGCTTCCAATTCTTTGGTGCCATACATATGTGTTGAATTCTAGAACCATTCTTTGTATCTTTTACCCCTTTGGTGATCACATAGCAGTGCGATCTCAGGGTCAGTGGATACTGACATCTTACTTTTTTTTTTTTTTTGCATAATTCCAAATTGATTCACAGCTTCACCAGTAGCATGTCTATCTTCCTGAAGCTCTTTCAACATTGACTATCTCCATCTTTGGTCATATTTGCCAATTTGCCGGGTATAAGGTAAATTCTTGAAGTTGTTATAATTTGTCCTCTTTTTATTGTCAGTGAAATTTGAAGCAACCTTTCACATGTTTGTTAATAGTTGGCTATTTTTCTTTTAAGAAATGTCTATTCATATATTTTGATCACTTTATCTGTTGAGGAATGGCCTCTTTAGTTTTACAAATCATATTCCTCAGAACAATACTGAGATAGGGATTACAAATATTTTTTCTACCTTTTAGGTGAGAAAACGGGACCCCAAAAAGTTTAAGTGACGTATCTATGGTCACATCTAGTTCATAAGTGACAGAAATGGAGCAAAAATCAAAGGTGAACACTGGACTACACTTACAAGGCAAGGCAAGAGTTATTAAGCCCTTATGATATGCCAAGCAAGAACCCTGGTAAGAGTTGGGGTTACAAATACAAAAGGATTTGCAAAGCAAAAAAGGAAAGACAGGTCCAGCCTTTAAGGAGCTGACATTCTACTGGGGGAAGATAGCACAGAAGGGAGGCAATAAAGAGGAAAGATGAAGGTATATGAAAGGTCATGGAAGCAAAGTCTGGAAAGTCAAAAGCATAGCCAGGAGGGGAGGAGGCTGGTTAGCCTGGGCCTTTTTTTCAAAATGGAGACCTCAAAAAGAATTTGCCAGTGGGGAAAAAAGGGGACTGGCATAGCAGATGAATGTTCCAGGGTAAGGAAGCCCCAAGCACTGGGGGATGTTCCAGACTGAGTCATAGTGGCAAAGTCTTGAAAGTCAGAAGCAGAGCCAGAAGGGAGATTACATTATCTCTACAAAATGATGAACGTTTGCTGTCTGCCTAGCACAATGTGGGTTACTCAACTTGGAATCTTTTCTTGGGTCATCCATAAAGACGCCATTCTTAGGCCAACTGAAAGCCCTCAATCAGGGTACGGGGAAGAGGGATAAGATGAGAAGTTTACCCCCAAGTGACCTAGCTGCAACATTTACCCCTATGCTCTAGTGATTCTTCCTAGCTGTCATTCACCTGATGAATGAGTGGGAAGCAGGCTGGGCCTGAGGACCAGCTGAGAAGAGACTTCTGGGAAGCCAGAGGCCTCACCAACACTAAGTGCCATGAGCTCCTGATCCTATCTGAAGGCAAATGGTAGTAGGGGTTTGTCCGGCCCTGTACTTCTCCCACTGGAACCCTGGTACTATCTATGCAGCAGAAAAGTTAGGGAGTTACACTCTGCCCCAAGCATAGAGCCCTGAATGCCTTTACTAGCTAGGATCTACCCTTGATACACCACCTGCTGAATCAGCTAGCAAGGACCAACATGGAAAGAGAGTGGGGACAGAGGGCAGCCTATATCTGATCTGGATATAGGGAGGTGATGAATAGAAGAAGGCCTGACAGACCCTATCCGGCCTGTATGAACACCAGGTTATATCATTCAGCTTGTACAATTCCTCTGTGGTATTTCGGAGGTTTGTGAACTCTATATTTCAACACTTGCTAGACTGGGAAGGGGAACACAGTTATCTTGATGATATGCTCATCTATTCCCAGGACCCTGTCTAGCACGCGTCAAATTGATCCGGGCTGTTCTCCAGCACCCATGCAACATTGGCTATCTGCCAAGTTGGAGAAGTGCCAATTGGAGGAGGAGGAGGTGAAATTTCTAAAGCACATAATAAGCTGATGGGAAGTCCATATGGATCCCACAATGGGGAAGCTGTGCTACAGCAGGAAACATCAGTGAGAGACCTTCACTCCAGCCTCAGGATATTGCTACTGCATTACCCCCACGCTTTCTGCCAAACAGTGGCTCTCACAATCTTCCTGAAAATTCTCAATGGATTCAGCTGGACACTGGGGGCAAAAGGTACATTCAATGAGCTCAAGCCCCACAATGATCTACCATGACCCTCATAAATTATTCATAGTATATAAATATATATGTATATGTGTATGTGTATATATGTATATATATATATATGTATATATGTATGTATATGTGCATATATAGTCAGGGAAAGAGCTGTCCTCTCATAGACCAAAGTGACTTCCCATAAGCCGTGGCCTGCCCATCCAGCTCTCAGTAGCTCACCACACCAGAAAAGGGGAGAAGTTAAGTCAACAAGCATTTATTAAATGCTTACTGTGTTGCCAGGCACTGGACTAAATGCTGAGGATATAACAAAAAGCAAAAAAAGTAAATTCCTGTCCTCAAGCTTACATTCTAATGGGGGAACTATTCATACATTGAAAAATAATAAGGAAGGGAATGGTATTTTGAGGCAATTCAGCACCCCATAATAAACTACACCACCAACAAAACTTAGATCATCTTAATACTGACCAATGGCTCAGCCAAGTTTGATAAGCTAAGAATTACTTTAGAAGGTGTCACTTTGTCATAAGCAGTGTTGCCTAGTAGCTAGAGGGTTAACTATAGAATCAGGAAGACATGGTTTTAAGTCCTGCCTTTGACCCATACTAGTAGTTTGACTATGGGCAAATCATTTAACCTCTCAGTTCCCCCAGGAACTCCAATACTGTAAGTTGCAGACAAGTTGTTGATTTCAATTAATGGGGAGAGGGAGAGAATCCCTAACCAGATGAAATTATAAGACCAATGGAGATGAGAAAGAGGGAAATATTTCACCATCACCCATGCCTCAAGTTATCATAAGAATCAGGCCAATAGAAATGGTGGAATTTGCACCACTAAGGAATCAGCCACCCCGACAGGTTAATCTCCCCCTCCAACCCACAAGCTTGGCAGTCATTTATGTACTAAGTGCAGGCATGAGATACCTACACTCAGGCCGGGTTGCTCATCCTCTAAGTTAACACAAGTTCCACACCCAAAGGAGCTTCAGTCTCTAAAGGGCTCCTACATTTCTGGACATTTCCTCCAGTGATATTTGCTGGACAGGGACTCTGCCTCTGCTTCTCCCATGACAACCAGATGGCAACATTCAAAGTCCTATTCAAAACATTATAGATTATTGCTTGAGACTTGGGTGGCCATATATACAATGTAATATCTACCAATATACAACCTGTGAAATAAAATAAGGGTCCCAGTCAAAAATCCTATGGAAGAGCATTAGGACTAATAATAATGGCTAATTTTACAAAATAATTGGCATATATTAGCTCATCAGTCATGTGAAGTAGGAGTTACTATTATGTCAATTTAGTAGCTGAGGAAATCAAGGCTAGTTGACTAGTCCAAAGTCAGGCAAGTGAGTGTCTGAGGCAGCATTTGAACTCAGGTCCTCTTGACTGCAAGTCTCTTACTATATCCACTACACCACTTAGCTGCCTCCTAGGCTAGCTCAATTCCTGACAATTCCTCACTGTTCCTGAACAGCAGCAATATAGATGATTGTCATTGCCTCTCCTGGTTATTTGATGCTACTTGGGAGGTGGTCAATATCCCAATCAAGATGGCTCACTTCTTTCCCTGCACTGGACCTCCCATCATCACAGGATAGCGTTCTGGTCCTGGAGTCAGGAGTTCAAATCCAATCTCAGACAAGACACTTGACACTTACTAGCTGTGTGACAAGTCACTTAACCCCAATTGCCTCACAAAAAAAAAGGCCCCATAGAGCCCTTTCTCAACACAGAGGAAATGAGTTCCACAACTTACCTACTAGGATCAGCCTCTACTCTGCATCTGTCCAGTCTTCCATAAGTCATTGTTGTAGTGGACCTAGTTAATAACAGATTGACAAGAAGAACACAAACTCCATGTATCAAGAACTGCCCTTGTGGAGCTCAGAATTTAATGAGGAAGACAAAATATAAACAGTTATGTACAAAGAAGCTAAATACAGGATAAATAGGAAATAATCAACACGAAAGGCACTAGAATTAAGAGAGATTAGGAAAGTCTTTCTATCAATGGCAGTATTCAAACTGAAACTTGAAGGAAGAGGCAGACAGGAGGAGGGAGATCTTGAGGGGGACAGCCAATGAAAATGACCAGAATTGAGAGATGGAGTATCTTGTAGGAGGAATAGTCAGGAGACCAGCATCATTGGACTGGAGAGTATATAGTACCTTGTGTTTAGCTCCAGTGACACAAGTAGAAAAGTGAAACCATCTCATCTCCAGGATTTTATATTTTAATACTGGGAAACACATATATGGAGGATAGAGACATTCTCCAGGGGGAGAAATAATGTTCAAGCACAGCATACCACAGAGGCAGCTAAGGCAGGAGGAGACTTTTGTGTGAGATAAGAGACAATTTGCCAGCTCCACGGGGTGATCTGACCTACTCAATGCTGAGTTCTCTCTAGCTTTGGACCTTTGTTTTAATCTTTTTCATGACGTCTACCAAGTCCTTTGAGCTTCTTTTGTTGTTCTTTTTTGCCCAGGTGATCTCTTTGGCTTGACTCCTCACGACATTCTTCTTAATTTTTTGGATCACAACATTCTTTATGCCTCCCTCCACCCTGGCATGTTCTCTGCCTTGGGACCTGCTTATTATGCATCATCACCAACACATAGCCCCATACTCTTAAGAACCTGGGACCTGACATTAACAAATTCACAGCTATTTTAATAAAGAATATCCCTTTTTATAGAGAAAGCATACTCAAGGGTAGCAACATGTATTTTATTTTATCTTCTCCATAATCCATGTCTAGAGCAAACCCTTGTTTGGGGACTATCTTGTCCCCAATTACTTTCATTTCCTTTAAGAAGCAAGTACGCCCTTGAACCACATTCCAAGATAGCTGTCCAACCAGACAGCTGGAGCCAGTTCTAAGTGGTACAGTGACTAGATTGCTGGATTTGGAATCGAGAAGACCTGCAAGATCAAATCTTATCTCATGTACTTTTCAGGTGGGTGACCCTGGACAACTCATTCAACCTCTTTTAGCCTCAGTTTTCTCATCTGTAAAATGGAGATAATAATACCACCTATTTCATAGGTGTTGTGAAGATCAAACAAGACAACAGATGTAAAGTTCTTTGAAAATATTAAAGTACTATATTTATTATTATTATTATTATCTTCACCAGTGACCACCACCCTTAGCTACTTACCCACCTTAGAGCAAACCAGTGCAGTCATAGAAAATGATACAGTTCCCCCAGTGAATACCTGAAGTTCTGAAAAAGAGAAAAACAAACACACTCATCTACAAAGTAAGGGTTGGTATCAGAAATGGGAGAGGTGATATTTCTCAGCTACTAGGTCCTGCAAAAAACTCCTCCACGGTCTATGCACAGGGGTACCATTCTGCCAAAGGTCCCCATTAAATTTGGGGCCAGTTCAAATCACCAGCACCAAGATGCCATCTGTCTGGGGCTACAGAATGGCCAGCCAGTTGCTTCTGGGTTAGGCCAGTGGCTGAGCTGTGGGGTTGGGCTTGTAGCTGTGACACGGAGAAGATCGTTTATAACTGGTGTTACAGCATGAAACCTAGAGACTCCTCAGCCACAAGGCGGCAGTCACAAGGAAGCTACGAGAATGCTGAGCTCCTGACAAGCCTAATTGCTTGGCCTATGCCCCAGTAGCCTAAATAAGGACCACTGTCCACTTGCAAGCAGTTACGGAAATTAAAGGCTTTGTGTCTAGAAGAGTCCTCCTGACCGGTATCTAGAGATTTTGCATGGCAGCCCCATACGTATGACTTGGACCACAAACATCACCTTCTTCCTCATGTTTAATCAAAGAGCCATGCCAGCAATCCCCCTGCCTGACTGCTAACCGCTCCCCACTTATGCCTCTTCCCCAAGCCATCCAACTCAGTTCTCTGATGGGGATCATGCCTGCTTTCTCCTTCCTCTTGCTGACTGTTTGGCAGAAGCAAGGGGCTAGATTCCTCAGGAGCTGGCACTGTCATCCAATAGCTAAGTGAGTCATCTCTGCAAAGGCCTCCCAGCAGCCATACCCCCCTCCCGCCCTCACCCACCTCATTTCCCTTTGACCCCTCCTGCTTCTTCAGCATGTTTATGGGCATAATTACAGTGTGCTATTGATTTCCTGACAGCCGCCTTGATGTAACTATTTTACAGAATCAAGCTAATTTCATACATGGAGGTTTTTATGGTCTCTGGCAGGCTCAACTGGAGAAGTAATTGTGCCTCCTCACATAGCAGTCCCTACTCCCACCCCTGGGTCCACTTCTTATTGTGTCACCATTATTGCCCAGCATACCAGGGTTAGAATCCCAGCATTCCCAGTTCAGGTCACCTCGATTCAACAAACGTACTCAGTGCCTACCACATATACCTAGGCAGTTAGGTAGCACTTTGGATAGCTTGCTAGACTTGGAATTAGGAAGAGCTAAGTTCAAATCCTGCCTCAAACATTTACTTGACTGGAAACTTTCTTCTCTCCAGGTTTTCATGCAACCATGGAGACAGTTAGGTGGCATGCTGGATAGAGCGCTGGACCTAGAGTCAGATCAGCCTCAGACACACACTAACTGTTGCCCTGGGCAAGTCACTTAAACTGCTCTTTGACTCAGTTTCCCCAAATGTAAAATGGGGGTAACAATGGTACCTACCTCCCAGGGTTGTTGTGAGGATCAAATGAGATAATATTTTTAAATAATTTATTTATTTTTAGTTTTCAACATTCACTTCCATAAAATTTTGAGTTTTAAATTTTCTCCCCCTCCTCTCCTCCCCACCCCCCAAGACAATCTCATATAGGCTCCACTTATACATTCACATTAAGCATATTTTCACATTCGTCATGATGTATAGAAGAATTAGAACTAATGGAAGGAACCATGACAAAGAAGAAACAAAACAAAACAACAGAAGAAAAGGAGAGCAAATAGTATGCTTCGATCTGCATTCAGACTCCATAGTTCTTTCTCTGGATGTGGACAGCCTTTTCCACCAGTCTTTTGGAGCTGTCTTAAATCCTTGAATTGCTGTGAAAAGCCGAGTCTATCAAAGTTGGTCATCCCATGATGTGACTGTTACTGTGTACAATGTTCTCCTGATTTTGCTCATCAAATGAGATAATATTTGTAATAGCCTAGTGCCTGGCACATTGTAGGGGCTATATAAAACCTTGTTCCCTTCCCTACTCTTCTCCCTTGACTCTCCCTTACCTGTCTGACCACTTCTCAATCTCCTTTGTCAGATTTTCCTACATGTCACTCCCACTAACTCTGGGTGTATCTCAAGGATTGAGAGACAGAGAGAGAGACAGAGAGACAGAGACAGAGAAAGAGAGAGAGAGATTGATAAGATATAGAGATTGATACTATATATATATAGAGAGAGAGAGAGAGTCAGTATATATAGAGAGAGAGAGTGAATATATATTGAGTCAGTATATTTATATATATATATACTGAGCGAGTATATATAAATATAGATATATACTTACTCAGTTATCTTGTCAGTTCCTATCCCTGTGATTCCCAGATCTAGCCACAGCATTTCATAAAATCCACCAGCCTTCCATGTTCCAATGGAGAGAGACAGGGAAATGTTATGCTATTATCACTAAGAATCTTCTTTCTTTCCTTCCTACCTTCTTTCATTGCTACTTTTTTCCTTTTTTCTTTCCTTCCTTCTTTCCTTCCTTGCTTTCTTCTCTTCCTTTCCTTCCTTCCTTACTTTTCCTTTCTTTCTTTTCTTCCTTCCTTTCTCCCCCCAATCAGTTAACAAAACATGCCAGCCTGCTTCACACACTCTTCTATCTTGACACACAGGCCTTCATGCTATTTCTCACCCATGACATTCCATCTCCCTCCTCTCACCTTCGCATAGTTTGCTCCCCTTTTAGAGGCTCTAGCTCCCTTCAAAGTTCAGCACAAAGGCCACTTCCTAAATGTGTCTTTTCCTGATCCCTCAAATTCCTAGTGCCACTCTCCAAAACTAACTTGCACTTAGGCAGTATCTGGGTAGCTTCTGCCTTTGTATCCTTCATACCTGGCATTACACCCCAGCATATAGCACTGCTTAATAAACGCTTGTTTATTGATTGACTGATGAATCAATGATTTGATAGAAAGGTACAAAGTACACATATAGCTTACACACATAGTCCTAGCCCTCATGGAGCTTATAGTCTAATAGGGGAATAAGACACAAATACAGATAACTAAAGATATTACATGATAAATATATTAAGTAGACACAAAATAAAGTCTCATATGAGTTTGAGGAGGAAGATCACTATTAAGAGAAGATTCAAGAGGATGGAAATATTTGAATTGGACTCTAAAATATGGGTGGGAATCCAACAGATAAATAGGAAGAGTGAGCCCATTCCAAGAATAAGTAACACTATAATCAAAGGCCTACAAGGAGGAGATTCTAGGCCATGTTTGGAGGGCACAAAGTGGTCCAGGTTGATAGGAGAGTAGAAAGTGAAGAGAAGTAGTATCATAGGGTGCATTTATATTAGGGGGGGCCTTAAATGCCAGGGAAGGAGTATAAACTTTACTCACTGATCAGTAAGAAGCCAAACAAAGATTTTGAAAAGCATTATTGGATCTGTACATAAGGAAAATTAGCATGATGTGGGTTTGAAGCATGAATTGAAGAGTAGAAAGTAGATGTCAGAAAACTAGTCAGGAAGCTATTACAATAGAACAGGCAGGCAACAATAAGGGCTTGTACAAGGATGATAACAATGGAAGCACAGAGGAGGCGATGAATACCAAAGCTGTTGTGGAAACGGAATTCCAAGGACCCAGTGACTGATTAACTATGAGAGGCAAAACAGAGGAAAGAATCAAAGTCTCTTCCCCCTCAAAAAAAAAGTTTAATAGTAAAAGTGATAATAGCTAGAGCAGGCAAAATAAATTTTCTTTAAAGAATTGGGGTTACCTAAGCATATTTTAATACACACAGGAAGAAAGCAGGAAAGAGGAAGAGATTCCAGATGAATTAGAGAGGGGAAAACTGATGAGAACTTAGGAGGGCATGGCATAAGGGATATAGACCACAAGATCATAGATTTAGAGACAGAGGGGACCTAAAGATGTTAGCTTCAGTGCAGTGAGAAAGAAAAAAGTAGGTGATGCTTGTAAGAAGTTTTGAGATTTGGAACAGGAGTGCTGAGGGAGATGTTGACAAACGGTTTTGATGAAGAAACAGGTCTCCTGCTATAAATATGGGGGAATAGGAATATTCTGAGGTGGATTAGGAAAAGAAAATGTTCAGAAGCCTCTCAGTGGGGGATGAGATAGGAATTAGATAGACCACCAAGCAGCAATGAGGGCCCAGCTGTGTGCCATCAATGTGCAAAATCTCTGTTACTACCTTCTCAAGCAATGCATGCTGGCCCTGGGCTTGGAATGAGGAAATCAGGAAGATGAAGGTTACTTAGAGGTGAGGATTCACAAGCCAAAATTGACAGAAATGGCATTCTAGGCTGGTAGCTCCTGAAGTTGCCCTTTCTAACTCTGTGAGCCCAGAAGAAAGCAATGCCGCCAACTGCCTCTGTCATCCAGGGCAGCCTCTTTAACTGAACAGTTCTCAATGTATTTCTAATTTAGATTTCAGACAGGCTTTTTTTCATTTTTTTGTTTTTTGTTTTTTGTTTTTTTCATTTAGCACTAACTCATTGCTAAGGACCTCCGGAGGGAAAAGGAGGAGTTTATGCTATGGTCGATACACCCAAGCTGAGTGATATCTTTTCATCACACAGCTCCTCCCTCACCTCTTGGGAAGCCCAGATCCCCTTATGGGTCCCCTTATGGGTCCATGCTGCAGGCACCCATTGGCATCCAGGGCAGGGAAGTGTTGGGGTCAGGCTCCCGGACCTCTAGCGAAGCGTGATATAGTGAGAGGAAATGTCAGGCTGTCAGCTCCTGAGCTCCAGGAACTGACAGCTCAACATGCGATCAAGGTGGCAAGGTGACAGGAGGCATCAACACGAATACAGACCAGAATGTAATGAGGATGTTGCCAAATACACCAGCAGCATCCTGGGCGAGGGGCCTTCTGTGACACAACCTAAAGATCAGACAAGGTTCCACCGCTGATCAAGCTGAGGCTAGTTAGGCAAAAAAGGCAGAGTGCTGGAGAAACACGGAGATTTCAGGAAGCCTGGGTCCTAGCTTCGGCTCTACCACTAATAAACTAACTACATGACCCTGGGAAGACATGTGCCCATACCTAAAGGTTGTTTCTCAAATGGACAAATGGATCTAGGATCTCATCACTTTGGAAGTTCCCTCCAATGATGCAGATTGCAGCCCATCCCTCCTGGCCCATAAGTTTGCCACAGAGGATCCACCTAGGATACTAGAAGTATTTCTTGATTTCTCCTTTCATCAAATGGATACCAGTGGAGCACTTTAGACTGTGCACCTATCATCCCTCACCCTTGCTGCATAACCAACCCAGTCTTCTCCTCCAAGCGTACAATTCCCTAATGACATCTTTTACGCTTACTCTTCTTTGAAACTCCTCATTGATTCTATGTTACAACTTCCTTGTACCCACCATGTGCCTCTCCAGTGCCTTCTGTGGGATATACCTTTTCAGCTCTTCAGAGACTCTTATATTTCATATCTTGCTGCCATATGGTAACAATGTAATAGATGAGTAATACAAAATGGCATAGTAATCTTCCTCGAACACAAAGTTAGTGTCAGATTTGGAGATGGCAAGGTAGAGTAATAATAATAATTAACATATATATACACATATACATATACATACATATACACACTATATATGTATACATATACATACATACATATACATACACACACATATATACATATACATATACATTCATACATATACACATATACATACACACACATATACATATACATTCATACATATACACACATACACACACACACACACACACATATATATATATATATGTATATATATGTATAGTGCTTACTATGTACCAGGCATTGTGTTAAGCCCTTTGCAAATGACTTGCCCAGGGTCACATAGCTAGTAAGTATCTGAGGCTGGATTTGAACTTAGGTCTTCCTGGCTCCATGCCCAGTGCTCTATCTACTGTGTCACCTAGAGAGACATACATATCTATGGATGAAAACTCTTGAGAGGGTTGTCCTACACAAAGATAAGGGGGGGGGGGTTAGATCAATGTTAGTAAGTGACAGCCAAATAAAATTTAAATTCCTGATTCTGGCATTCAAAGCCCTTAGTAATCTGGCTTCAATATCCCTTTATAACTAGCTCACATCCACACTGAATGGCCCATTATCTCCCATTCTCCTCCGGTCTCCCATCTCCATGGCTTTTCTAGCCCCTTCCCCCATGCCTGGAATGGAGTCCCTTTTCATCCTATCATTGCCTCTTCAAAGTCTTTCCTTCTTTCAAATACCAGTTCTGGGGCCACCTCCTCCATGAAGCCTTTCCTGATTATCTAGTTTCAAGTGATCCCTCTTGCCAAAGATTTCTCAAAGTACTTGTCCAGATATCTTTTTTGAACTGATTACACTGTATTTGGTGGTATAATAGTTAATTGTACACATGCCTCCTTTGAACTTAAAGGTAGAAACTCCGTCTTTTTTATATATATTTTATATTCTTAGTTTCCAGCAATGAATCTTGTATGTAATAGGCACTTAATCAATGCCTGTTTAATTGCTTGAACTGAAGTATGGTGTTATGACCCTGCCCTGATTAGTAAGCGAAGGGAGCATACTTGGCCATCACTGGAAAGTAGACTCAGTCGGCAGAGGTATGTGTACTTAGAAGACCCAGCTCAGTCCTTCCCCAACCCCAGTATGGAGGGGGAACTGTTGAATGAACCAGCAGGCCTGGCTTTACCCCTCCCCCCATCCAAGCCATTTGGAATTACCTCAAAGCAGCATGGGGTAATACAGAAAGGCAGATCAGTGGCCTCAGGAGGAAGATGGGAGGCAGAAAAAGCAGTCCAGAGATGAGGACTGGAAGAAATTGGAGTCATGTGAGGGTCTGCCAGAGGGAGCTGAGGGTAGAGAAGCAAATCTTGACTGTTTTCTAGGGAACCATTTTGGATCAGTTACGAGGACCACACAGTAACCTAAGGAAAGGTTGTCCATTGGAAGGGAAGAGAAGAGGTCTCTTTACTATGGGTATATAAGTGAATCACTTCTCTTTTGTTGTACAGACAAACCAGATTTGAAGCCTTGAGAACCTGAATACCTGTAATGGGTACTGATGCTACCTTTGTGCAGGAGGAAGGGGACCAAGGGAAGAGTCAGACACTGAAAATCCTAAGTTCGATCTGGGTAAGAACTGTATGCCAGATAAGTGAGAGGTTCCCAGAAGTTTATTTGGTCTCTTTATGTCAAGAGAGAGTGTGATATGGCGGAGCTTCTCTTCCTAGCTTTGTTTCCATTAGAATATCGTTTGTGCTTCCTCACATCGCACATCAGGGCTTATGATATTAGAGTCTAATTGTGGTGGTTCCATTTTCATTGATGGAGAAAAGGTAATAATTACTACCTACCCCTGCATATCCCTGTCATTTGTCATTGAACTTTGACCTCACTAATCCTGTTCTGAGACAGGTAGGTGGCTAAGTTGGATAGAGAGCTGGGTCTGGAGTTCGAAAGACCTGAGATCAAATCCAGCCTCAGAGACTTACTGGCTGTGTGACCTTGGGCAAGTCACTTAACCCTGTTTGCCTCAGTTTCCTCATCTGTAAAAATGAGCTGGAGAAGGAAATGGTAAACCAGTGCAATATCTTTTCTAAGAAAATCCCATGGACACTATGGTCCATGGGGTCTCAAAGAATCAGACATGACCAAATAACAACAATCCAATTGTAATGCTTCGTTGTGGCATGTGAGTGATCCTGGATTTTCAAAGGCTATGCCAGTGCAAGCCAAGCTCTGGAAGTTGCTATGATGCTTGAAAGACATTGAGTAGAGTTCTGACAATAGGCTAATGATACTTTCTGAAGACCAGTTTAGCTAAGTAAAGAGAGATTTGTGGCCACCAGTCTGGATAGTTGGTGATAAGTAGTTTGGCCATGGAAATTTGTTGTTCTTGTTCTTTTTTAATTATACAAATGAGGAAATTTGGTGTGCATTGGAGTGAATTATATAATCTGGTCTAGGTGAACTAGATAGTAACAATGAAAATTTTGAAATGGATAAAATCATAAAAATCAACATAATCTCTCACCACATCCTAAGGAAGATGAATGGATAAAAATCAATTGCCACTATAAAGAAACCAAAAACTGAAAACCATCTCAGCCAAAAAATACTTGAATTACTTGCCCAGTGTAGAATTATGGCATTGAAGGGCAATACTGGCTAACAATAAAAACTTCCTTGTAAAATCTTATCAAAGGGGACGGTGGAAGATTATGAGCCATATTACCTCATAAAACAGCCAAAAGCAGTGGCGAGAAAAAACAAGTTTAGAGAAAGCTTGACAAAAGACCCAATTAAGTCAAGGCATCCAAGGGCATTTACAGATAAAATTGAAAGGAGGACAATGAACAGTTGAAAAATGGTACTTAACTCTCGAGATTTCTAGAACAAACTCTTTTCTCCATCAATGACAGTGGAGCCATCACAGCTGGACTTTAATATCACAATCTTTGATGTGCTACATAAAAAAACACAAGCAGTACTACCAGAAATAAAGCTCTGAAGAATAGCTGCACTGGACCAAGTAGATAAAGAACACGTCCATGCTAAAGGCAACAGAATTTTGAGAGCATTGAGGGATCAGTTCCCAAGATACCTTAAAGAGAAGATACTAAAGATTAAAAATATATATATATTTGGACCTTATTATTACCCCACCAAAAAACAACAGAGAAATATCAATAACTACTAGTCTATATATCTAATTTACCCATCTCCATAACATATTCATGAGAATAATTTGTACTTGCATTCATCTTTGGTGAAGGTTTGAGAAGAGAACAGACAGGCTTCCACAAATTATATCCTACAGCAGACTGCTTGTTTAAATCACGCAATTGTCAAAAAGTGTAAAGAACAGAAAATCACACTGTAATTAGCTGTAAAAAAGCATTTGATTCAGTAATTCAAAATGCTTCCATACAGGTTATCTATATACTCCAACAAGATGTCTTCTGGGCAAATATTAAAATTGACCAAGATTACTTAAAAGATGTAACAACAACGATCACTTCATTTGATAACCCTCTGGTTATTAATGCCATGCAAAGCATAAACCAGGGAGACCTTTGCTTGCAAAATTAGTTGTCTCTATCACAGAAAATGTCAAGTGAAGAATCCAAGTCAAGGAGGAATTCCCTAGCATTGGTCAGGTCCATCAGATGCTCCTGTTTGTAGATAACATCAAGATTGCACCAAGCCCCATCACATTGCAAAGTTCCTGAAATGACAGCCATGATCAGTCAAAAGAATTTGGCCTATCTAAATCCAACCTAGAAAAAATCAAGTGGATGAAGAATGTCTGTTGTCCAGATAATGATTTGCAATTGGATGGACAACCTATAGAGATGGTCCATGAGTACATAGTTCTTGGACAGATATCATAACTGGGCCCATAACTGATCAAGAAGAGAATAATCACTTGCACAGTGCTTTTAATGACCCCAAACTTGTCCCTGAAACAAAGGTCAATTTTAAACATCAATATTCTTTTCATAATGTTATATGGCTGTGAGTCATGAAACATCACTGTGTCCAAAGAATTTAAGTTGTGGTTTACCCAACAGCAATGCAGAGCCTAGTGGTATGTGTAGAGTGTGAGCCTAGAGTGTGAGTAGGCTGCTAAAAAGAAATTTTGCAGGAGAAATGTCATAAAGGATGTAGTCAGAGACATATAACTAAAAAAAGGAGATGGGCTAATAGTAGCCAGAGCAACTGACATAGGGTCCACATGGTACATTGGTAAGATGTCAAGAGAACTGAAAAGTGGCCCCAGCTTGCTGCGTGGACTCACTGGATAGAATTAATAGGAAGACTTAGATTAGCATCCTATAGAATGAGAAGAAGTGAATGGGTTTCACCTATGCTATTGGAGGGAATATCCATATTGATAAAATTATAATCCTTAGAAATCTCAAAATAATTATAATATAAAGGGACTTTGGAGATGGTCTGCTCAAGCCTCTGGTTTTAAAGATGAGGAAACTGAAGCTTAAGGAGGGAAAGTGACTTATCCAGGGTTATCCACAAGGTAAGAGGACCAGGACTCAAGTCTTCTGATTTGATTTTGAGCTTTCTGGCTCAACTACTGCCACCTCTAAATCCTTTGATCTTAGGGATCCTAGGGGTACAGTGCAATGCATTGAACAGAGTGCTGGATTTGAAGGTAGAGGACCTGGGTTTGAATCTCAGTTCCATCACTATATGCATGTATTAGGGCCAATCATTTTTTTCTTCAGGTTCTCCATTTATACGGGGAAGGGAACAAGCATTTATTATGTACCTACAATCTGCCAGGCACTGTGCCAAGCACTTTACAGATGTTATCTCGTTTGATCTTTACACTATCCCTGGGAACTAAGTGCTATTATTATTCCTATTTTACAGTTAAGGAAACTGAGGCAGACCAAGGTTAAATGTGCAGGGTGACAGAGCTAGTAAGTGTCTAAGGCTAGATTTGAATTCAAGTCTCCCTGACCTGAGGCCATGAGTTCCATCCACCGCACCACTTAGTTACCTCATTTATACAGCAGCTTGGACCAGATTATCTCTAATGCCCCCTCAAACTCTAAATCAATGATACTATTTTTAAAAAGGCCATCTGAAGAAAACATTTCGAATGGAATGGGGTCCAAGATGCAGGATATGCCCAGAGGAGAGAATGAAAGAAGGAAGGGTCAAGATGTGTTCGGCGGAATTTTCCTTAAGGATGTACTTGTTATCACAGCACTACCAGTGAACAAAGTGGGAAAAAATGTGAAGGGTCTTGTGTTCTAGAAGAAGATAATGTCAATCAGAAGTCATTGTGATATTTGGGACAATATAAGGAGGAGAGTAGAAGAAATCAAGATGATTTAAACCATGTGGCCAGATACCCACTGAGAATAGCAGGTGGAATGGCAAATGTTAAATAAGAACAATGCTAATTGGCCAGTGTCCAGAGGAATGGTTCTGTGCAAACCAGAATAAAGAAGACAATATAGACAAGAGAAACTAAATTACCAATTGTGGGCCCCTAAGACTAAGACCTCAAGAAAAGGCCTGATCCAGATACTGCCTATTGGACGGACAGCTTGGGGCCCAAAGAGAAAAACTTGGGGTAGGCAGAGGATGGAAAATAACTTTCTTAACCTGAGGAGCCAGTAGGGCCAGATCCACAGCTATAGAGTCTTTGTTTTACAGAACAAATCCTTTTATTAAGGAGATTTTTTCTGTGAAGTTCGGATTCAGTCAAAGGGCCGCACTTGAGGACCTAGAGGGCCATATGTGGCCTCGAAGCCGCAGGTTCCCCACCCCTGGCTAGGGTGAAGCAGTTACAGCCAAAGTGGGACAGAAGGCATGAAGCTCTGGGGAATAGACTGTTATATAAAGAAAATCAGCCCAGGAAGGATAGAACTTATAAGAATAAAATTCTGAAGATACAAACTGAAACAATTGAGAGGATAAAAAAAAAATAGAAGCTATCTGACAAGAGTGATACATAGAACTCACCAAACAGCTTAGATTTTTTTTTTAAAAAAATGAGTAGAAAAGGTAGAAAGAAAGATCCATGGAGGATAGATATAAGAATGTAGGACCACCTTGTTAAAACAGTGCCAGGAGTGCAAAATCCCAGAAGGAGCCAAAGTTGGCATGGGGAGCTAGTACAATGAAAAAGTCTGCAGGGTTTTTGTTTGTTTAGCTTTACCTGTATTGGAGAAAAGAGAAAGCTCAAAGAAAAGCTAAGACCATTGTCTGAGGTGGTCAGGGTAATAATAACTGACAACAAAGAGAAGGGGGAGTGTTGAAATTCAAGTTTATTTCAGTTTTCTCAGCCATAAAGAAAGACTTTTGGACTGAAAAGAAAAGAACAACAATAGCTAATACGGAATTCATTCCAAGATAAGTAAGGTGATGGCAAGAGAGCATCTAGCACCTTAATGAATTCAAGTCACCTGGCCCAGATGAACTACATCGTAGAGTCCTAAATGACCTGATATACATGATATGGAGCCACCGTCAGTCATATTTAGAAGACTGTGGAAAATGAGGAAGGTACCACAGGAGTAGACAAAGGCCCCAAACAGGAAGAGAACAGAGTCTGCCAACAAGAGGCCAGTGAACTTGACTTCAGTTCTAAGGAAAATTTGAGAACAGACCATTAAAGAGGTGATTAGTGAAAATCCAGGAAAGGAGATAATGATTACAACAAGCCAACATGTTTTCATGAAAATAGGCTGTGAGAGACTAACCTTATTTCCTTTCTATCATAGAGAGACTCAGCTGAGCTTACAGGGGCTGGGGATATTTGTTCCCCTCCCTGCTCTGTGCCTAGCCATTGCAGTTTGTGCCAGATTCAGCTTTAAGGAAACCTGGCCTCTAATTATAAGGATTAGATTGGACTTGACGTGCTCATCAGCTGGTTTACAAACCACCATCACAGGATGATGCTAATTATCATAATACCTATGATTTATCAATCTAAGAGGTTCCCAAAGTAGGTAGGAAAAAATAAGGTACCCAATGCAAAAACATGAAATATATATGGGATAGATAATTTATTATTATTCAGAAAAAACTGATAAGCAATAAATAAATAAAATAATTACAGCACACATCAACAGAATAGCCTTCAGTAATATAACTTAGAATTAGTTACAATTGATTGATAACATTTAAACCTCATCAGAACATAAAGCATTTTTGTATTGCTGCTAATTAGTTTACATTTCACCTCAATAAGTACTGTCTGATCAGTTAAGTTTGGTCTTCTTTCTGGTGCTGGATCTCTCAGCTGTAAATACTTTCCCTGCTAGTAACTATTGCTGCTCCCAGGATATCGCAGCCCTTACCTTCCAGCTCCCCAGGACTTGCAGATCTCTGGAAATCACCACCAGTCCTGGACATATCCACTGTGGTGTACTCATTCACCTACGATGAGGAAAGAACAAACACTAAAAGGTAAAGGCAGCCCCGGGCACGCACACAAGTTTACCTATTGAGTTCATATTCCATGTGGGAAATGGTGGAGTGGAGGAATATTCATTTTCCATCCCTGATTAGAATCACATAATGCCACCTGTAGAGAGCTACAGCTGAGAGGACCCAGCCAGGGCACACACTTTCCCTCTCCCTCTCCCTCTCCCTCTCCCTCTCCCTCTCCCTCAGTAGGTGATTTTTGGTTGTAGTCCTAGCTCTTTTTCCTTCTGGAATATCATGTTTCATGACCTCTGATCCTTTAATGTTGCAGCTGCTAAGTCCTCTGTAATCCTGATTGTGGCTCCCCAATATTTGAATTATTCCTTTCTGGCCACTTGCAGTACTTTTTTCCTTGACCTGACAGTTCTGTAATTTGGCTATAATGTTTCTTGGATCTCTTTCCTGAGATGATGGGTGGATTCCTTCAATGCCTATTTTGCCCTCTGGTTTCTGGATATCAGGGCAGTCTTCCCTGATAATTTCTTGAAAGGTGCTGTCCAGGTCCTCCTTTTGATTATGGCTTTAAGGTAGTCCAATGATTTTGCCATTGTGTCTCCTAGATCTGCTTTCCAGGTCAGTTGTTTTTCCAATGAATTTTTTTACATTTTCTTCTATTTTTTTCCATTCTTTTGAATTTGTTTGATTGATTGTTGATTTCTCATAGAGTCATTAGCTTCCACTTGCCCAAATTTAACTTTTAAGGAGTTATTTTCCTCAGTTAGCTTTTGAACTTCCTTTTCCATTTGGTCAATTGTAATTTTTAAAGATTGTTTTCTTTGGTAGATTTTTGTATCTCCTTTTCCATTTGGCCAAATCTACTTGTTAAGCAGTTGTTTTCTTTTTCCAAGCTATTGACTCTTTTTTCACAATTCTTTTACATCACTCTCATTTCTTTATCCAATTTTTCTTCTACCTCTCATATGATTTTTAAGCTCCTTTTTGAGTTCCTCCATGAGTTCTTTCTACGTCTGAGACTGTTTCCTATTTTTCTTTGGGGACTTGCTCATAGGTGTTTTGACTCTTGTCCTCTTCTGAATTTATATCTTGATCTTCCCTGTCACCATAACTTTCTGTTGTCAGATTCTTTTTTGCTCATCTTTTTGGGCCTTTTTCCTTTCTTTTAAATTTGAGCTCTTTACCCAGGATGGAAGGGGCACTGTCTCAGGCTTCTTGTGCTAGTGGCCTCAGGCCGTGGCTGTTTACCTGGTGATGCACTGATGTTGCCCTGAGGCCCACAGGGGACCCTCGCTCTGGTACGGTGCTGTGGGGGTGGGTGAGAGGTGGCTGGTGCTGCTGCAGGCCATAGGGGTCTGGCAGCTTACCTGCTGTTGAGCCTAGAATGTGCTGAGTCTGTTGGGTGGGTTTCTGCATTTATCTGGGGCTGCACTGAAGCATTTGGAGGTCTGGCCACTGAAGGTTGCCTGTTTGTCCAGAGCTACACTGAAACATGTGGCAGTTCTTGGGGTTGGAGTTTGCCCATTCCCCTGCCTATGCTGAGGCATGTAAGAGGTCCTGGTATTGGCATTTGTCTTCTCCACTGCACTGATGCTCAGGATCTCCCACTGATTTGCTGAGGTGGGGCTTGCTGCTGGCTTGCTGGGATATTTCCTGTTCTGAACTGTATTCCTCTTTTATCCAAGTGAGACAGACTTTTTTTGCCAACCTTCCAAGTTTCTTCAGCTAAAAGATTGTTTCATCCCATCTTTTGGCTGGTTCTGCTGTTTCAGGATTTGTTTTGGGGTGCTATTTTATGGTTGTTTGGAAGTGAATATGGGAGAGTTACAGTGATTTGCTGCTTATTCCACCATCTTGGCTCCCGGAAACTTCATTGTCACCTGGCATAATCCTTAAACAATCCCAAACTTACAAGCAGAAATCACAATCACCCCCTGAAATATAGTTATACAAAGTCAACAAAGAACATTTTACAAAGTTTATCAGAAGTTATCATTTGCCTAGTGCTTAAAAGAGACGTGCCCAATCCAACCAAATAAAGAAAAAGGAAAAAAAATGGAATAAAACAATTAACAAAGGAGGACAAAGAGGAAAGGAAATATAAAGGGAAAACCATTTCCCATTCCTGAGAAGATCTAGACTGAGCTGAGCTCCCAGAACAGGTAGGGCTGTCCCCATAGAGATTAGGGACTTAGAGTTATCTGGAAGTGACCCTTGGTGCCTCTATAACTGCAAAGATCTAGTTTCATGGAGCCAGGGAGGGGTCCATCCTCTTCTTCTTTCACTAATAGGGACACACACAGATCAGATTTAATTCAGATACAATGAGAAACCAGATATTCTTGGGTGAAAACTTTTCCATCATTATCTTAGTACATAGGATGATTCCCTTGAAGGTCCAGACATTATCTCCCCAAAGGAATCCCTACCAATGCACAGGACAATCCAAATGCAGTTTCAAGCTCACTCAACAATGAGATAAAGTGAGTTTGTTTCAAAAAGAAAGAAAATAAAGTCAAATGATCCCTGACTGTGTGTGAGGCTCCCAAAAGGGATTAAGTATTCAAGGTTGATTGGAATCAGCCTCTAAAAAAGTAGACAAGGTCTCTCAACTCTAGTATGGAGGCACTGAAGCTTGGCCCACAAAATTTAGGCTGGGAATCCTGTGCCATTGCCTGTTCTGTACCCAGTCATACAGTTTACACTAGGTCTGGTCTAGGATAACCTGCCTCTGGTGAGAAGGGTCTCTCTTTTCTCATATTCATTGGATCATTAACAAACCCCACCTTTCATTCCTAATAGGCCTATTCAGCCTTTTAAATGGGGTTACCAAACCAGTAGATCAGAAAAATACCATAGCCACAGATTACCTAGATTTTAGCAAAGCATTTGATAAAGTATAATTTTTTTAACCACATTTGTAACTTCATTGATGTTAGGAATTCCAAGTGAGGAAATATCCTCTACTAATACAGATGAGCATTTTTTCTCCAATTTATAGTCTTAAAGAGTTGCCTGGAGATGCCAAGTGGTTAAGTAACTTGCCAGGGTCATGGAATCAGAGTATATATTAAAAGCAGGTCTCAAGGTTTTCCTGATTCTGAGTCCTGGCACACTTTCCATTACACTATATTGCTTCTCATCTTATCTCATACCACTCTTACATAAATGAAGGAGAGATGTGTGTTAAATAGTAGTATGATGAGCTGAATTCAGAACTGGTTGAATAGCCAGACCCAAGATGTAGTGATTATTAGCTCAATGCCACTTTGTCTGAGGTCTCCAGTGGCGTACCTCAGGGGTCCGTATTTAGCCTCATGCTGCTTACCATTTTTATCACTGACTTGGCTAAAGTCAGAGTTGGCATGTTCATCAAATTTTCAAAGGACAAAAAGCTGAAAGTGGTAGCTAACTCAGTGGACACCGGATTCAGGATCCAAAAGAATCCTAATGAACTAGAGTACTGGGCTGAATCTAATAAGATTCTGTGAAATTGCATGATGACTTTGAGGAATTCTATAGAAGGTAGTTATACATCAGGCCAAAGCTTAGACTCAATGACCTTTGAGATTCTATGAGTTTTGAGCCAGAAGACTCTCCAGGTATTGTCATATGATGACAACTATCACAGACATTCTATTGCCAAGTCCAGAAGTCTGGGGGGGAAAAAGCCTGCTTGAATCACCAATCCTCAGTGGTAATCAGCGAGGAGAGGCCTAAGGTAATGGAATAACCCTGATGCAATTATGTATTGATTGGGAGCATTATAAGCCGCTTCTGATTGCTTCTTATTGATACAAATCCACTGCACAGTTTGCTCAGATATAGCTGAGCAAGAACAAGGAAAAGGAAAGAGAAAGAACAAGACAGAGAAAGGGAGCCACAGTGCTCAGTCACTTCAATTGTCTGGTATTTAAAGTTCTTTGTAACCCAGCCCCTGTTCTTTCCAGCTCTCTTATGTTGCATTTTATTCTCGTTTTGTGTATGCCGTGATCCAGTCGAACTGGCCTATTTGCTCTTCCTCATACATGACATTCTGACTCTCATTTCCATGTCTTTTCTCTTTCATTTTTTAATTTTATTTTTAATTTATGGAATAAAAGTTATCCTGGGGAAGATGGCAGAGTAGGTCAGAAATTTCCAGGCTTTCCAGATTTCTTCCACAAACAGACAGAAAATCACCACAAAATGAACATAGAGCAACAAAAAAGGGGGAGGAGGTTAAAGCAGTTGTCCCCCTAAGACAACTTGAGAGGCCCTCAGAAAAGACAAGACCTCCACGTCTTTTTATTGGTCATTCCACATACTTGGAATGTTCTCTCTCCTTGTCATTGCCTCCTGGCTTCACTGGCTTTCTTCAAGATTCAGTCCAGGAATTTTTTCTGGTCCCCCTGGCTGCTAGTTCCTTTCTAAAATTACCATCTTTTCTCTCTCTCTCTCTCTCTCTCTCCATATGTATACACACACAAATATATGTACATGTATGTATATATGTATTTATATTATATATAGATATAAATATATATGTATGTATATGTGTGTATGTCTATGTATATGTATATGTATATATCAAGGTGACACAGTAGGTAAAGCACCAGGCCTAGAGTCAGGAAAACTCATATTCCTGGGTTCAAATGTGGCCTCAAATACTTACTAGCTGTGTCAACCTGCACAAGTCACTTAACCCTGTTTATCTCAGTTTCCTTATCTGTAAAATGAGCTACAGAAGGAAATGGCAAACCACTGCAGTATCTTTGGCAAGAAAACCCCAAATGGAGTGATGCAGAGTTGGACACAACTGAAAAATGACTGAACAACTAAATACACACACACACACATTCTATGTACCTAGTTCTTTATGTGTTCTCTCCCCCATGAGAATATCATTCAGTAAGTCAATAAACATTTATTAAGTGTCTACTATGTGCCAGGTACTGTGCTAAAAATTGAGGATACAAAGAAAGGTAAAAGACAGTCCCTGCCTTCAAGGAACTCACAGTCTAATAGGGGAGACAGTTTGTTGTTGTTTGTCCTTTGTTCTAGAAGAAGATCATGACATCTGGAGGGTGATGTCTTGATTTCCAAGTGAATTGGATTTAAGTGAGGCCAATTTGGGCAAAGTCATAAACATCACTTTCTCCTCCAGAGTCATCAGAGTCTACTGGCAAGACATAGATGAGGAGGACTGGAGATGGCCCCAGACGCAGTGGGAGACTTTGGTTTTTTTTAAGCTAGGTTGCCTCAGTTTGTCTGAGGTAACACCCATTTAGTGATTAAGGCTAGGTAAGAAATGAGGCAGGTAGGGTAGATAAGAAATTTTACCTACTCAAAAAGTAAAAAAAAATCAAAGTGGGGAAGACCCTCTGGGTCTTTGGCCAGAACAGAAATAATTGCTATTTACATGTACTCTGAGCCATCAAAACCCAAATAATGACCAAGTAAGACTTGGGCTGGGCCTTATTGTTGGCCAGAGAGCCAGAGAGATTTGGGTTTAAGGCATATTCAAGTAGCTCCATTTGAATCTCAATGGGATTTACCAAAGCTTGGTTTTTCCAGGGTTCTATTTCAAAAAATCTGCTTTCCTTTGGGCAGAGCACGCACATGTAAGTGCCTGTTTCTCCATGGGAATAGAGGGAGGGAGAGAGGAGAGTAATAGCAATATTTTTTTAAGAATGAGTGAATAAGTTATTTTGAGTATTATAGATACCCAAATTAACTATACAGGACATATGAAGAAACATGCTATCTGCTTCCAGAGAAAGGACTGATAAATAGATCTACAGAATAATTTTACATATATATGTATATGTGTATATACATGCATACGTCGTGAGTGTGTGCATGGGAGAGGGTAGGAAAAAAGGAGGAAAAAAAAGAAATTTACATCATAATTTTGTTGTATATTTTAAAGCAATAGCAAGTTGTGCATAGGGAAACAACATGAAAAAAAGAATTACATGTAAACAAGATACCAGCAAGATAAATTAGAGATAGTCAACAGAGATAAAGGACTAACATTAAAAAGAATCAAAAAAGGCTTCTTATACAAGGTGCTATTTTAGCTGGGAGTTGAAGGAAGCCAGAGAATCCAGAAGGCAGAGATGCCCTCCGTGAGGGCAGGCACTGTTTTGACCTTTCTTTACATCTCTAGTACTTAGCACAGTGCATGGTACCTGGCGAATGCTTAAAAAGCATTTGGTGACTGATTGCTTGAGGTGTATCAGAGCAACAACCCCATCTCCTATGTGCTTTGCTCTGGCCCCTGCATCAGTAGATGGCCAATCCCATTCATTGATGCTCCAACATAGAGTCCTTGGTTTGGACCTTCATTGGCAGAGGTCAGATTTAAAATATTGTGGGAATAGAGACTGCCAAAATGTGTCACAGCTGCTCTAAGAGCAAGCGAGGGTAGTAGAAAGTCCATTAGTCTTGAAATATGAGTAATTGAGTTCAAGTCCCAACTCTGACAAGAGCTATGTAACTCTGGGGTGGTCACTTACCTTCTCTGAACTCTGTTTGTTTGTCTGTAAAATGAGGCTAATGTTGCTTAAACTGCCCTCCTCGCAGAGTTATTTAGAAGAATGGGATCCAGAAATGAAAGTTATTGCTTCAATTCTGCATCATTCCTTGGTACGGTCAACACTCTCTAACTGCAGAAAGTCCAGAACAAGTCAGTTAAAAAATCTGGATCATAGAATCCTCTTCTCTATTTTTCCTCCTCGAAGGCGTGGCTTTGGTTCTGCTTCCTCCATGAAGCCTTCAATCAAACAATAAATATTAATATTAAGTTCCTACTACGTGCCAGGCACTGTGCTAAGTGCAACGGATACAATGACAAAAATGAAACATTCCCTACCCTCAAGAATCTACTTGCAGGTTCCCCTCCTCTGAATCTGTCACAGCACTTACTGAACATACCACTCAATTTAGCTGTTAATTATATTCTGCCTTGTATTTTCGGTGTGGTTTCTATGTGTCTATGTTGCCATCTCCTAACTGGCCTATGGTTTTGTAGCATTCTGGGACTGTGCCTTACATTGCTTATATATTTCCCAAAGTGTCTCCCACTGGGATGCAGACAGAGTAGGGGCTCTGCAAAGACCTAGAGACTTAGCTCTAGGGATGCTTGAGTTAAGACTAACTGCAAAATGCTACAAAACTGTTATTGGAGGAGGAGCCTGGGATTTAAGCCAACACAACTCAAGAAGCATATATTAAGCTCCTCTAGCCAAACATATATTAAGCTGGCCAACCAAGGACTAGGCTAGGCTCTGTAGATACCAAGACAAAACAGTTCCTGCCCTCAAGAGGCTTACATTTCACTCAAAGTAAGCAATAGTTTGAAGGTTAGTACCAAATGAATGAAACCCCTACCTGTGCCACAGGAAGGAAAGGAAAGGAAGGAAACAAAGTTATTAAATGCCTACTATGTGCCAGGCACTGGGCTAAGTGCTTTACAAATAGCATCTCACTTGATCCTTACAATACTGGAAGGTAGATGCCATTATTATCTTTATTTTATGGTTGAGGAAACTGAGGCAGACAATGTCTAAGGTCATACAGCTAATAAGTATCTGAAGCCAGATTTGAACTCAGATTTTCCTGGCTCCAGGCCAAGAGCACTATTCACCTAGGAGCCCCATAGCAGTTCCACTCATCTGTTCTAGACTTTCACCTGCTCTAGAGCCTAGAGGGTGGTCAGTTTGGGGACAGAGTAAAGGACAGTAGATTATTCTGATGACTATTATATTTTCTTTCTTATTGCAAGGTTCAAACTACACCCTCTCCCTTCTCTTTCTCCCTTTCCCCCAACTCACAGAGTTCATAGAACTCATACACTGGAACAGGAACCCTCAAAAGAAGAAAAAGGCATAGAGAGGTTTATGCATAGTTTATACAGGACTGCATCATACCTCCATCCCCCACCTCTTTTCTTCTTCCTTTTTTTTTTTTTCTTTCTGTTAAGAGATTTCCAGGAAGGCCACTCTTGGTTTTTCCACACAGAGAGCAAAGAGAAACACCACAAGGGACCTAGAGGCTTTTGTCAGTGGACAATGACAACTTTTGGAGGTCAGGCCCCTGTGTTGCCAGTAGCCACAGCCACATCTTTGTCCACTATCCCCAAGATTGGAAATGGGAGAGTGGGGACCAGATGGTGGTCTTTGTCAGAGACCTATTCCAGAACTAAGTTTGAGCAAGTAAATAAGACCAATGGACCAGACAGTCTAGAGTGTCAGCGACAACCAGCTACAGTAGAGAAATGAACCCCAGCCTGAGAAACTGGCTTCTCTCTCCCCGTACTGGTTTTGCCTTCTTGGAAAAACTCTGAGGTCCAGAGCTGGGGACCTGGACATATAGTCAGTCTCTGTCTCTCTCTCTCTGTCTCTCTCTCTCTCTCTCTCTCTCTCTCTCTGTGTCTCTCTCTCTGTCTCTCCGTCTCTCTCTCTCTCTTTCACACACACACACAAACACACACACACACACACACTTCTAACTTCTTGTATGAAAAAGCAGGTGCCACAGGCCTGTTCTACAAGAACCTTAAAGAAATGAAAGGATAAGAAGTTTTGAGATAACTAGGCAAATCACTCCCCAGCAGTGGAGCACTTGACACTTTCTTTGTAATTTTGCCTAATTATGTCCAATAATTATGTAGTCACATAACCATGTAGTCACAGAATGTCAGACTGGGCTAAGAAGAGCCTCAGATGCTAGAGGGGGAGTAGAACCAGTGAGTTCCTATAATTGCCTCGTAATTTGGAGCCTTATCTCATGTTACCCTTAGATCAAAACCAAATCCAAGTTAGTGAGGCTTTTTTTCTTGTCCAGCCATCTGATGTGTGGTAGGTGGGTGTCTGACACAGCTACACTAGAAAAGACCTTCTGTGGATGCATTGGAGACCCAGGAGGAGAAGGCTCTAAAAGAGGAGCCTTTCGCCCAAACCTTCCTGATGGAGCCCTCTTCCTCTTCCTCTTCCTCCATCCTAGTTGGATATTGACTCCCTCTCCCATTCCTACTCCTAGGAAAGGGAACCCAAAGTCTTTGCTTCTCTCCAGCCCTCGGATGTACTCCACACCTCTTCCAAATGGCCATGCACCCAGACCCCCCAGTCCTTGTAAGCCCCAAGGGGCAGCCATATCCATTAATCAGCTGAGCAAAGAGTCACCAAATATAGTCTTTCTGGTAAGATGAAGGACCATAAAGACTTACCATTCTGCTTTGCCATTATATACTTCAGATCCCCAGCATTGCCATCAAACCTCCTGATATGTACCCTAAAAGGATGTATTTTACCATCCACTCTGCTGCATTACCCTTAGTACCAAAGGGCCTTTCCATCTAACCTGCAGCTAAAACCCTCCTATAAGTATTGTCTCCTCCAATTCAAATGTGAGGTCCTTGAGGTTAGGGATTATTTTGCTTTCCTATTTGTATACCCAAAGGCAGTTAGTTAGTGTGGTGAGTAGAGTGCTAGGCCTGAAGTCAGGAAGACTTACTAGCTGCATGACCCTAGGCAAGTCACTTAGCCCTTTTTACTTCAGTTCCTCATCTGTAAAATGAGTTGGAGAAGGAAATGGCAAACCACCCCAAAATGGGCTCATGGAGAATCGGACACAACTGAACAACAAAATTTGTATTTCCAGAGCTTAATACAATGCTTTGCACATAATGAGTGCTTAATAAATGCTTTTTATTTCATTCATTCAGGCCCATTGAGATAGTTTCCCATACTGATTACTTGTTAGCTTGTGTTTTTCTGTAGGTTTATAGGACATGAGGCAGGGATGGGCTTCACTGCTAATACAGTACCTCAAAAGTTACCTATGATGTCCACGCAATATACACCTAGCCTATACTAAGCTTGTCCCATAAATGCAAAGTAATTTCAGGGCAAAGCAAAAACTAGCAACTGGTGGGATTAGGAAAGGCTTCACTTAGAAAGTGGAATTTTGGCTGATACTCGAAGGGATTTCAAGAGACAAAGCTGAGGAGGGAGAATATTCCTGACATAAGGGGTAGATAGCCTATGTAAAGGCATTAAGTTGGTAGATCTAATGTTATATACAGGAAACAGCAAGTCAGCTGTTTAGCTGGAGAATGAATTCATGAAGATAAGTAATGTGAACTCGGTCTCAAAAGATAGATTGGAACTTCATTAGACAGGCTTTAGATGTTTAACAAGAGAGTTTGTATTTTGTCCTAGAGGTAACAGGAAACCATTGGAAGCTTCAGGAGCAAGGACATTCTAATTCTACCTCCCTAATGACTCAAGAGGTTAGTTATTTAATGAAAACCAAATGGGGATCTATTGACATTCAGACAAAATAACATTACACAGAGAAAAAAAAAATCTGTTTATAGTTCAATAGCCACAGACTTCACCTCTAACACTGATTGATCATTTTGAAAATTACAGCCAGGTGGCCACACAAGAAAATGGTTCTATGAAACTTCTGACAGATTGGAAAAAAATAAACCACCAACTCAAAGCTTTCAACCTAAAGACAACAGAGCAGTAACATCATCTTCATGACTGAAAGGCAGCACTTAAAAATAACCTTTAGGATTACATTCAAAATCTAGCATAATAATACTTTGACTAGCAAACCACCTAGGAACAAGATCTTCCAAAGCTGTATTAAATAAACAAACCAACAGGATTTTCAGAAAACATTTAAATCAGAGCTATGAAGTCTGTCTCCTGTCCCCAGACACCTTCTTCTCTATCCTACCCTACTCCCCTTGACTTCAGGTGCCTTCTTGGTCTCTTCAATCCCCTCTTTCTTACCCAAGCAAGGAAGAATTGGATATCAATTCATTTATATTTGAGGATCGATTTACACTTTGACTGAAAATCACTCACACCCACATACCACCCCAAACAAATAAACAAACATATTTCAAGCCTTTTATGAAAATGCAATCTGAAGGTTCTGAGCCTTATTAAAGGTAGTTCTTGTATCAATAAGCAGTCAAGAAGATTTGGGGGGATTATCACAGGGACCTCAAAAATACAATATACCAGAAGTTGTTCATCTTTCTTGTATCATGGGCCCCATTAGCATTCTAGTGAAGCCTATCAACCCCTTCTCAGAAAAATGTTTTTAAATGCATAGGACTGCAAAGGAAATCAATTATATTGAAATAAAGTTATCAATTTTTTTAAAAGTTCATGAACCCTGGAGTTAAGAATTCCTGCTCTAAACCTATTTGACTAGTCCTGCAGAATACTGCAAATGACTAAAAAGACACAGATTTGCAGAATCTCAATTGGAAAGAACCTCAGAGACCATCTAGATAAACCTGCACTTGAACATGACTCTTCTCTACCATAATTCGAGCAAGTGATGATCCAGTCTTTGATTAAAGACCACTAATAAGGAGGAAAACATTACCTGTCAAGCAGAGTGTCAGCTCTTCATGTACCTGAAGACAGCTATCATGTCTCTCCCAAGTCCGATTTTCCAGGCCAAATAACCCTGTTCTTTTTTTCTGATCTTTGTTCTAAGCCTTCTTCTAAATGAATAACTTATCATGAAGATTGTATTGGGTTTGTTGACTATCAGGCCACATGTTGACTCATACTGAGTTTTCAATCCACTGAAATCCCAAATTTTTTTCAGTTTAACTATTATCTATGCCTCCTGGCACCCAACCCCACCTTGGGAGAGAATTGATCTCTGAAAGCAAGTATAGGGTTTTACAGTTAACTCCATTTCATTATAAGTAGACTTGACCAAATGTTCCAGTCCATCAAGATCTTATCGGACTCTGTCATTCAACATATTAGGTATTCCTCTCAGATGTACATGATCTGTAAGTATAACTTGTGCTATAAGCTTACATAGCTATATAGCATAAGCCATATAGTTTATGCTATATGCTGTCTACACCTTCATCCAAATCTTAATAAAAATGTTCACTAGAACAATACGGAGGGCAGATTCCTGTGGGATTCCTTTAGAGAGATCCCTTCCAAGTGATATAGAGTTATTCATGACTACTCTTTAGGTCCAGTTACTCAACCAGTTCTGAATTCAGCTAACTGGGCTCTTATCTAGTTCTCATATCTCATTTTTCATAAAGAAATCTGTTTTCACTACCCAGAGTTAGTTCAATTTAATAAACCTTTATTACATGCCTGCTATTACATAATAAATCCCAAGGGCTTAATGAACTATAGGGAATGTTGGGGGCTGGTCTTATTTAAAGATTATAGGGCTCTTGGCTTCCCCCCCTTAGTAACAAATACTTACCAAACCTTCCTTGACTGACAAAGCACAGTTTCTCACATAGCACATCATCCTCACATACTAAGGATTTGATAGATATTTGTTGAATTGGTCACTGGAATAAGCCAATGGTCAGAGCTCAGATAGAAGTATGACTATAGTCATCTAGGCATCTATCAGAGTAATATACAGAATGGTGATCTTGTAGCCTGAAAGGGTTAATGTACCCCCACACCCTACTGAGGAGGAGAAGAGACAGTGGGGAAGATTTGGCTCCTTGGGAGATAGAGACTATCCCTTCCCACCCTCATCTTCCTACCTGTAAAATGGAAGAAAAAAAAAAGATACATCCTTCCTTACCCATTTTGAGGAAGACTGAGCTTATTTCATTATCTGCCACTTTCTTCCTTTTAATTCTCTTAGTATAGCCTAAGGCCTAACAGCAAGTGGAGCATGGCTGTAATAAGGTGAATAAATACACAAATAAGCATGTGAAGTATTTTGATTTACTGGGAAAGAGAGATACCATATAAAATCCCAACGTTGTTTTTGGCATCACATATTTAGACATTCACTCCCTTTAATCATTTGCCTCTCTGAGAATAAAGGTGGCTTCCCTCTAGAAAGGAGATAGGAGAAGGCTCAAAAATACAGTCATGGACAAAAACCTAGTCAGTCTAATACAGAGCCAGGCTCTTCAACTGATGCTCTTCCACAACTGGCTAAGGCCAGTTCCCAAGTCTATGCTGTTGCCCACAGAGAGACACTGGCACACAGGATCTCTAGGGAGTGGTCTCTGCTTTCCTAGGAACACAAGGAGAAGGACACATCTGTCTTGTGTCAATTCTGAAAGGACTTACGCCGTGGGCAATCTCCAAAGTCACACTACAGATCAACTAGGGGAATTTCCTGGTTTGCGCTTTGTGGTTTTGAAGTTGCCAAACTGCCTTCTCTGTAATGCTCTCTCCTCTCATTCTATCAATCCTTATGTCTCTTCTCTCCCACAGCCAACTTTCTAGAAAAAGTTCTTTCCACTCAGTGAGCCTCCAGTCTCTTTCCTGACTCAAATAAATCTGCTCCCTCCAAAAAAAGTTATCAACAGTGTCATAACTGACAAACCCAATGGTCTTTTTTTTTCTGTCCTTATCATTGCTTGACTCCTCTATAGCATTTGGCACCACTAACTTATTCCTCTCACATACACCCCCCAAATATGATCTTCTTTCAGGGAGTTTGTGACACTCTTAGTTTTCCTCTTTGCTATCTGACCACCCCTTAGTTTCATGTCCTACCCACTAAATTTGGGTATACTCAAGAATTTGTCCTGGGCCCTCTTCTCTTCTTAAACTGTACTCTCTATTAGTGATCTCATTAGCTACCTTGAGTTCAGTTACCCTCTCCTCATAGAAGACTCCCAGTTCTAGTCTTTCTCATGAATTCCAGTCCACTCCACCAATTATCTATTGGACATTTCAAATTAGATATCATATCACATAAGCATCTTAAATTTAACAGGCCTAAAGGAGAATTGTCTTTTTCCCCCAACCCATCCCCCCATCCCTCTTCCTAATCTCTTTCTCTTTCTCCCTCCCCTTTCTCTTCCTCCTCCTCCTCCTCCTCCTTTCTTCTTCTTCTTCTTCTTCTTCTTCTTCTTCTTCTTCTTCTTCTTCTTCTTCTTCTTCTTCTTCTTCTTCTTCTTCTTCTTCTTCTTCTCCTTCTTCTTCTTCTTATTCTCCTCTCTCTCTCTGTCTCTGTGTCAAGGGTACCATGATCCTCCCAGTTATTCAGGTTTGCATTATTAGAGTTACTCCCAACTCCTCACTTTCCCTTACCTCCCACATCCATTCAGTTACCAAATTTCAGTGACTCTTCCTCTACAACATCTCTTGCTTCCCCACTCTTCTTCTACTCACATGGCCAATACCCCAGATTCAGGCCAGAGGTGAGCTCGAGCCAGTTCACACTGGCTCCTGAAAGTCAATCGTTAAATTTTCATGTGACCCTTTATACTTCAGAAGTCATCAAATGTAACAAATCAGGATTTGATTTATTGTTTTGTTGACTTGTCCAGACTTTAAAAAAACAATGGAGAAAATATTAGTAGTGAAGGTTAAACTTAAAAGTGTGTCAAGTGTGTATTGGGGGTAGGGGAAGCCAGTTGTTAAATATTTACCCACACATCACCAGTTTGGGTCATTACCACTGACTTAGACTATTGCAAAAATCTCTTAATTGGTCACCCTGCCTAGCCTCTCTCCTCTCCAAGCCTGCTTCTATACAGTTACCTAAGTGATATTCCTGGGGCAACTAAGTGGCACAATGGATAAAGTAATGGGTCTGAAGTCAGGAAGACATATCTTCTTGAATTCAAGTCCAGTCTCAGATACTCACTAGCTGTGTGACGTTGGGCAGGTCATTTCACCCTGTTTGCCTCAATTTCCTCATCTGTAAAATGAGCAGGAGAAGAAAATGGCAATCACTACAGGATCTTTGCCAAGACAACCCTAAATTACAGATCCAACCCTGTCCCTCCCCTGCTCAAAAAGCTCCAGTGCCTCCCTCTTAGCTCTAGGATAAGATACCAACGCTTTTGTTGTTCATCTAAAGCCCTTCACAGTCTGGGTCTAGCTTATCTCACCAGACTTATTACCTAGTACTCCCTTCTGCTAACTCTATTGTCTAGCCCACACTTGTCTACTTGCTTTACCTCTAACACAAACCCCATCTCCCTTCTCCACACCTCTGCATATATTTCTCCATGCCTGGAATGCACTTCCTCTTCACCTCCACTTTCTAGAATCCCTTGCTTCATTCAAAGCTCAGCACAAATAGCATGTCTTACACAAGGCCTTTCCTGTTCCCCTGATTGTTGGTACTTCCTCCATCATGAAATTGCCTTCTATTTAATCTGTGTGTATTTTATATTTCTTTATATGCAGGGGTATGCTGGAACCAGCTCAAAAGGGTAAGAGCCAATTGTTAAATTTTCAGTATGAGCATTTACGCCTCTGAAATCCACAAATGCTACAAATCAGGGATTGATTTTATTGTATTGTGGATTGTCTAGACTTACGAAAGTGATTAAGAAAATGTTAATAATATAGATTAAACTTTAAAGTTAATATATGGGCACATTTTCCCACAAAGAGTCAATTGTTAAACATTTATTAGCACACCTCTGCTTACGTATGTGTACATGTTGTTCTATCCCACCCCCACAAAACATAAATTCCTTGAGGACAGACACTATTTCATATTTTCTTGTTGTTCCTAGTACCTAGCACAGTGCCTGGTACATAGCTTGCCCTTAATAAATGCTTATTGAATGACTAATTGATCTCTTTACTATACTGAGAAAGTAGCCAGAATTTATCTGATCGCCATCACCAGAGGCATTCTGATGCTAATGTTCATTGGCACCAGCTAATTGCCTCCTATGGGTGTAGCAGATGATAAGAGGATGCTTCAGCTTACAGAAAATGAATTGGCTCAGAGGGAAACACATAGGCTCATACAACAGGATACTTGGGGAGGGATCCCAAATGCTGCAAGAAGGAAAGTCTCTGCCCCAATTCCACAAGAATGTCCTAGCTGTGTCTGAGAAAAGCAGACAATGGAAATCCAGTTGTAGGGGAGCCCCCAATGCCGATATGGACTCCATAGTTCCAAGATTGTAGCCAATAAAGACACTGGAGATTCTAGTGCATTTACTCTCCCTCTGTTGTGTGCCTGTGACCTGATTTTCCCTTGTTCCCTCCATGATACCTATTCCTTCTACGACCTGTGATTGTGTGGTGGGTGGGCATGGATTTATTTGCTTTCTATCAAGCATAAATCCCAGAGCCTCAGGACATTTCCTAGAATCAAAGGTATAGATGTCCAAATAATCTTATAGAATCCCGCCTTCTAAAGAAAGCCTTCCCAACCCCTCTTAATTCTAGTGTCTTCCTTTTGTTAATTATTTCCTATTTATCCTGTATAGAGCATGCTTTGTATATATTTGTTTGCATATTGTCTCTTCTATTCAATTGTAAGCTATTTGAGGACAGAGACTATATTTCTGCCTCTTTTTGTAGCCCCAGCACTTAGCACAGTGCCTGGCACATAGTAGGTACTAAATAAATGTTGATTGATTGATTTATCATAGCATCATAGATCTGGAGACCTCAGCAACCATCTAGTATTACTTTCTCACTTATCAGACAAGGAAACTGAGGCCCAAGGTCACACAGGTTGTGAGCATCAGAGGCAGAATTGTAAAGCGCAGAGTTCTGACTCTGCAGTGACAGAACCTGAGTTCACATCCTCAAAAACCTCCAGTGACTCCCTATTGTCTAAAAAATAAAATAGGACTTCCTTAGCCTGGCATTCAGGGTTCCATAATGTGACTCCAATCTACATTTGCACACCAAATTCACCCTCTCCCTTCACACCTCACACATTCTAACCAAGCTAAACTAGTAACTAATTCTGAATTCAGCATTGTCTGCTATAGCAGTTTGCATGGAACACGCCCCTTGCCTGGGACTCACTTCCTCCTCATATCCACCTTTCAGATTCTTATTATGCTGCAAGACTCAACTCAGCTGCCACCTCCTCCATGATGCCTTCCTTGATCTCTCCCCTCCTTAACCCCTAGTGAAAGTGATTCTCTCCCTCCTCAGATTTTTCTAGAACTCATTCCCTTCCACCACACTCTACCCTATATTTTACTTATCTATATATATATGCCTGCCCTATCCCACCCCCTAGTAGAATGCAAGCCACTTGAAGGCAGGGGCTAACTCCAAAATGTTGAATTTCATTGAATTGGATTAAATATCAGCTGAAAGATTATTAGGTTCACCTTGTTTATTTCACATGTATCCGTCTTTCTCTGGGCACTCCCTTACATATGAATAACAAAACGGGAGGCTCAGAGACATAAAGTCCCCAAGGTCACACAGCTAGCAAGAAGAGTCAAGATTAATAACCAAGCTTCTGGACTAGAACTCCAAAGCTACACACACACACACACACACACACACAAACACACACACACACACACACACGCATACTCTCCCTGTCTCTCTCTCTCTCTCTTCATATATATATATATGAAAATGTGTGTGTGTGTGTGTGTGTGTGTGTGTGTGTGTGTGTACTACCTCCTCCTAGCATAAGCCTTAAAAAACTATTAACCTCTTGAGCTCCTGAGATGGACCAACTCCTACCTTCTCTGGGAATAAGCCTGAATAGATACAGTAAAACAGACTAAACAATATTTGCAAGGCACTCCCTCCCCTAACCCCTGCCCTGAAATTCATAGGTATTTTTTTTTCCTTTAAGTTGACAGGGGTCCACAGCTGATGCTCAAAACCCTGCTCAATTCCTGTCCCTGAGCAAGAATCCATAAGGATAGTAGAGACAGAGCTAGAAGGACTCTTAAAAAGCCATCTGGTCCAACCCCTCATTTTCAGCAGTTAGGTAGCACAGGGACTAGATGCTGGGCCTGGAGTCAGAAAGTTCTGAGTTTAAACCCGGCCTCAGATATTTATCAGCTCTTGACACTGAGCAAGTCACTTAACCTTTATCTCAGTTTCCTCCTCATCTGTAAAATGGAATAATAATGGCACCTACTTCCCATGGTTATTGTGAGGAGCAAGTGAGATGATTGTAAAGCAGTTAGCAAAGGTGTTAAATAAATGTTTATTCCCTACCCCTGCCTTTTAATAGATGAGAAAATTGAGGACCACAGAGATTAAGTGACTGGCCAACATCAAACAAGAAGAGCTGAGATTTCAGACCTTTTCTGAAAGTTCAAATCACTTTGAGACTCCAAATTTCTAGGCTGACCTATGTACCCTGAGATACAACCAAACTGTATCCCCAGTTCCAAGGCCAGATTTGTAATCTATTTTCGGCCACTTGGAGATAGCCGTTGCCAGAAGCTATCTAGCTGCAAGCATTTTGGAGAGAAATGATGGGTGAAGATGGTCTGATCATGAAAACACACATAAACCTGAGAACACTGAGTACAGCAAAGTTGAGGAAACTCTTGGTCAAACTCATACCCTAACCTAGCACTTACCAGTTCCTGGCACATAGTAGGTACTTTATAAATACTTGTTAACTTAATTACCTTCAGTATGACCCAGGATTATATCTTTTTCCTTTCCCCTTTGGACTCTGTTTTTGATATAGGTACTAACCCTGCTTCTTCTCCATACCCTATTTTCCACCTTGGGTCCTTCAGCTCAATTACTTTATCTAGATTAGCAACTCTAGATAATTCAACTTTGCTCCCAGCACAGAACTACATGGGAACTCTATGGTGGGGGCCTTTCTTCACTTTCCAATCATGGAGGCTTCAAATTAAGCCTTGGAATGTGCTTAGCCCCAACCAATGGCACATCCTTTCATCACCACCATCTTCTTGCCCCAATGCCTAACTGCTGCCTCATCTGCTATAGCCTCACAATCAAACCACTGGCTCCTGCTCTGTAGCTACACAACTAACAACCATGCTTTACTATCATCTTCCTGCCATTAAGTATACCTCTATCCTCCACCTCCTGTGCCTACTTTCTACTTGTTGCTCTGGGAACAGTAATCAACTCAACACTACCATTGCCTTATGGCTCCATTTATTTTCTCGTGACTTCCCAGACCTAAATAGCCTTCCCTAATGATAACTCCCAGATTTATGTTGTCTTCTCTTACTAGAACAGAAACTCTTTGAGGTGAAGGACTTTTCTGCTTTTATATTTACATTTCTAGAGTTTAACACAATACCTGATACATTTTGTTGTTTTTCAGTCATGTCCTACTCTTCATGACCCCATTTGGGTTTTCTTGGTAGAGATACTGGAATGATTTGCCATTTCCTTCTCCAGCTCATTTTACAGATGAGGAAACTGAGGCAAAAAGGGTTAAGTGACTTGCCCAGGGTCATCCAGCTACTAAGTATCTAAGACCAAATTTGAACTTGGGAAGATGAGTCTCCCTGACTCCAGGCACAGCACTCTATCCACTGTATTACCTGAAATGCTTAATCATTTTTTTTCATTCATTCATCCTTGCCCCAGGTCTACCCATAGATACAGACCTAACCCAATATACCAAGACTAGCTCACCCAGGCCCAATGGGTCATTTGGAGTAGAGAGGCAAAATAGTTCTGACACACTTTGGGAACAATGATAATGTTCTCTTATATTGTGTAGGAATTTCTAGGTTTTTTTTCCGAAAAACATTATTACATCTATTTATATATCATATTCTAGAGCTTGTAAGGACCTCAAAGGCCATCTAATCAAATCTATTTTTTACAGATAAGGAAACTAAGATCTGGAAAGGTTAAATGACACCCCAGTGTTATATAAACAATGAGTATCAGAAGCAGTATTTGAACCCAGGTCCCTTGACTCCAGGACCACTGCTCATTCAACTATACCATGCTTCCTGCCTTGCCTTACTTAATCTTTACAATAACTGTATGGGTTTGCTAAGGCAGATATTATTATATTCATTTCAGACATAAGGAAACCAAGACACAAAAAAATCAAAGTACCTTGTCAAGAATACAGAACTACTTGGTGTTAGTACTGGAACCAGAATGCAAAATTATCATGTCTGTTAAGTGAAGCTAATTACCTGGACCACTGAGTCATAGAGAAAGAAGCTAAGTGACTTGCCCAACATCAAACTATGTGTCAGTGAGACCACAGAATCATACCTTGCAAATCCCCAGCTTGGAACCCCTTTTAATCAGGTACAGATTTCAGAGATGTCAAACACACCTCCCAGGAAAGGGGGTGGGCAGCCTTCAATGCTACCGAGTGAGTCTGAATCAGATCAAAACGTAACTGGGAAATATTTAACAAAATAAACAAAAATGTAATAGAACATAATGTTAATATGTGGTCTTCTAAGTCAATATGTCACCCACAGGCATCCTTATATGTATGGTTTAGTGGCCCTGTTTCTGTTTGGGTTTGACAGCTCTGGACTAAATGACCTTTGAGATCCCTTCTAAATCTTAGATCCTTTGGCTTTGTGACTCTAAGTTTGTGTCCTTTGAGGTAAAGCAAAAGGGAGTGCTGAGTAATTCTTGGCTCTCCCTCGAACCATCCCAACTCATACGGGAACAACCAAATCTGCTGCCTGATGGTATTTCTGAATTCACCAAACAAGTATACTATTTGTCATCCTACTGCTTTAAAGAGATTGTAGTTATAGCTAATGTTCTACAACAGGTATAATTCCCAACATCATATTAGCCTATGGTGTTGTTTAATGTTCAGAGCTCATTGTACACACACACACACACACACACATACACACACACACACACACTAAAACAATAACCAAAAAAAACCCACTCTGGAAATGGAAAACTGCAGATCCCAACCCCTGTGAAGTGTGAACAGCTTAATTTACCAGGAAGGTCAACCAAGAAAGATACAATCACAAAATCTAAAGTGCAATCACCCCATCAAGTGGGTGTTTTCTGGTGTTCTCATTTCCACTAAACATTAGACAAAACCCTCCAGTCAATGTTGAACATTAGCTGTGACACAGGTACAAACTTAGTTGGACACTAGCTTGTTGACACATTAGCTTGCTATTGAACATTAATTTTAACATCAGCGTAAGCAAACCAAGACGGAGTGTATTGCATTATGAGCTCAGTTACTGAGTTAACAATCCAAATATTTCAAGCAAAGGGGAAAAAAATCCTTTAAGCACCATGTGATTGAGACTATTGATCTGAAAAAAAATCCAGATCATCAAATTCACTGGAAAATTGTTCAGCTCTCAACTTTCCTTCGCCCATTTAAGGCAAAACTGAGAATTTCCTCTGTCTCTACATACATGGAGGAAGGCCACTCCATTATCATCTTCAGTAGGCATTCCTTTTTCTTACCAACCACAGGTTGGCTTCCATAGGCAATCTTGAAGCAAAGAACCTAGGAGAATATGAACAAATATTGGACAAATTGGACAAATCCTGGACAAAATGACGAAGATGGTCAAGTTTGCCTTTATGTCACTGTGATAGAACTAATATATCTACCAATATTTTCCTACAACATGAATTCCTCCTCCTTCCCTCCAAGCATGAATTAGTTTTCCTTAAGTAAAAACAAAGCTGTCCTTGGGACCTGATTGGCCCCACCTTTACTGACACGCCTTCTTGATCACCCATGGTCATTAAAAAGTTCTAGCCATGTAGAGTCTGGGTACTTACTTGATGAATTTCTTTATAAAAAATTATTTATTTTCTTCTGAACTTAAGAAATAAAATAAGCATTTCTATAACAGTACAATAGGGAGAAAAAAAAAGATAATTGCACATGAAACTACAAATCTATTATATAGTACTTGCTATTCCTTTTGAATATATAATAAAGTTATCATGTAACTTTCTTTTTTCCTTTTTTTTTTTCTTTTTTCTTCCCTCCTCTCCCCCTGCCCTGGAGCATATGTGTCACCATGTCCTTCATCATGTCCTGCCCTGATAACCAGATGCATTTCCACATCAAGGGGTATAGCACATCCAGAGAAACTAAGTGCCACTGTTATATTTGCTGCATGTCCTTGCTGTGTTAGGGCAAAGTAACCTTCCTTTTATTAACTGTCTAATGACTTGCTTGTGCCTCATTTAGTCCCATCATTGAACAGGAACTAAGGAGTTCTGGCATTTGAGCCATTTCCAACAATCCCCATTTTCCTCTTTTGCACATCTTTAGGGAGATAACCACAAAGCATACCAGTGAGCACTGGTTAAAAAAAAAAAATGTGTATGGTTAGCATGGAGGAAGCTTGATCAGCGACGAGAGGAACCGCTTATGTGTCTTCAAATATTTGAAGGTCTGCCATATGGAAAAGAAATTGTACTTATTCTTCTTGGTCCCAAAGAACTTCCAGGTCTACTGTTAATTTATCCTATATCTCTTGCATACATCCCTTTCTCTTCACTCACACCAATGCCCTAAACCAGACCCTTTCCTCCTTTCACTTAAACGTTGTAATAGCCTCCTAATTGGCCTCTCTTTTTCCAGACTCTTCCTGTCTCCAACTCATCCTCCATGTAGGTTCCAAAATAATCTTACTAAGTCATGGGTCTGGTCTTGTTACTCACCTTCTCAAAAATATTCATTAGCTGCTTGTTATTGTGGGATAAAGTGACAACTCTTCCTCTTGGCATTCGAGGCTTTCCACAATCTAACTCCCACCTACCTCTCCACCTTACTTCCCTTCACCTGTCCACTGTTATAGAAAAACTGTCATGTTAGCTGGTCCTCAAATTCGACATTCCATCTCCTTCCTCCAGCCATTTGTATAAAATGTCCTCAAAGCCTGGAACATACCCTCTCCTCCACTAAGTCCCTCAGAATCTTTATCTTCCCTTGATCTCAGCTTAGAAGCTCTCTCCTCTACGAAGGCTTCCCCCTCCTCTCAGGCACTTAGGGCAGACTTTCTCCTGAAGTTACATAGTATATGCATGTTGCATTTTCCCTTCCACCTGTAGAATGCAAACTCTGTGAAGGGCAATAACTATTTTGTATCCCCAGGGTCCCAGCACAATGTTGGGCACATAGTAGGTGCTTAATAAATGTTTGTTGAACTCAATAGACTCAAGTTAAATAAAATTTAGAGATACAGTAGAAAGACTAGTAGATTTGGACTCAGAAAGACCCAGGTTCAAATCTTAGCTCTGCTCTGTACTACATGTATGACCTTGTGCAAATCACTTAACCTCTCTGGGCCTCAGTTTCCTCATCTGGAAAGTGAAGGGTGAGACTAAATCACCTTTGAAGTCCTTTCTGTTTCCAGATATATGATCCTGTGAATTACTACAGATGTTTTTATTCAGAGATGTGTTAGACTAGGTGGCCTCAGAGTTTTCTTCCAACTCTGAGGCTTCTGAGGTTTTATGATTCTTTATTCCTCCCTCCATTCCTTTCTCCCTCCCATGACCATTCCTGGGACACAATGGTCTCATACTACCTTCTGATATCATCAATAGGAAAAAGTCTTTGGTAAAGTAATTCAAACTAAAGTTTAGTGACTTAAAGTCTTACCTATCCCAGGGTTACTTGCAGCTAAGTGGCACAGACAATAAAGAGTTGGACTTGGAACCACGAAGACTTGAGTTCAAATCTTGCCTTAGACCCTGGACAAGTCACTTAACTTCTGTCCATCAGTTTCGACAAATGTAAAATAGGTATAATAATAGCACCTACTTCTCAGATTTGAGGGTCAAATGAGACAATCTTTGTAAAATACTTAGCACAGTGCCTGGTGCATAGTAGGCACTTAATAAATGCCCATTCATTTATTCACCCAAAGATGATTTATAGGGTAAAGGTTTCAGGGAATGGAAGGAGCACTGAACCGGGAATCAGAAATGACATTGACTTTCTCCTCTCTGAACCTTAGCTTCTCCATAAGTAAATGAAGGGCAAATAAAACTGAACTACTCCCATTATATGAATAGGATCAGACTAGGAGATTTCTAATTTTCCTTCCAGCTCTAAATCTACAGGGTATGCAATGCTGTTAACTATGTCCTACATAGAGGGGAGAGGTGGTGGTGGTGATAATGGTGGCCATTATAATTATCTTGGCACTTTGTTAAGAGAGATATTTTCAGGCAAACGATTCTGAACAGAATACCTGATATCACCCCACAAAGCCGACCTCTAATCTCCCTATATTCAGGCAGTCCAGGGAGCAGACAGATATTGCATAGATATACCTGCTGGGCAGGCCATACACTGAGTAAATCAGTTTCTTCTTTTTCTTTTTTTCTCTTACCTCTATTTATTTTGCCAAAGTCTTTGCTGAAAGGATCCCCAGCAGCATCAGCAATTTCATCTAGAGGAAGAGAGTTGAGAGAAGGGAAGCTGGGAGATCCAGCATCCCTCTGGCACACTGTGGCTTGCTCACACACATACACAAGCACACACACACACACATACACATGCACGCACACAGACAACCACACTGCTGAGCCCATGTGCACCATAGCGATAAGAAACCTTTCAAACACTGCAATTCATCACCCTGGCCCAGGCAGAAGGAGGCTGCCTCTGTGTGTATGTGGGTGTGTGCACTCAGCGACAGGGGCTGCGAGTCTGTGTGGGAATGTGAGGGGCCTATTAGCGACCATTCACAGGCATCAAGATTGAGTTTGTTGTGCTACTGGGACAACACAGAGCTGTGGCATAAAAATTTCAAGCAAGAAGAGGTAGGAAGGAAGAGAAGAAAACAGAAGGAAAGGCTTTCTTCCTGTGACTCCCTGCCCCCTTCAATAGGCCCATGTTCAGTCACCTGTAAGTTAACATTGGCAGAAGGAAGGATGGGGAAGGAGAGAGAGCCTCCTAACTATACCCTTGAGACAAGAGGAAAATCAAAATGAACCATCGAAGAATCATAGAGCTTCAGGGCTGGAAAAGATATTAAAGGCCATCTTGTCTAGTCCTTTTTTCCTCAGTTTCCAAAATGAAACCCAAAAAAGTAGTGGTGGTGGTGGTAGTAGTAGTAATAGTAGTAGTAGTAGTAGTAGTAGTAGTAGTAGTAGTAGTAGTAGTA
>NW_020954556.1:968241-972482 GCF_900497805.2 Vombatus ursinus | reverse complement strand
TAGTAGTAGTAGTAGTAGTAGTAGTAGTAGTAGTAGTAGTAGTAGTAGCTAACATTTATATAGCATCTACTATGTGCCAGGCAGGGTAGCTAGGTGGCACAGTGACTAGAGCACTGAGCTTGGAATCAAGAAGACTCATCTTCCTGAGTTCAAATCCTGCCTTAGATACTTACTTACTAGCTGTGTGACCCTGGGCAAGCCACTTAACCCTGTTTGCCTCAGTTCTTCATCTGTAAAATGAGCTGGAGAAGGAAATGGCAAACCACTCCAAATGCCCTTGCCAGGAAAACCCTCCAAAAGGCATCACAAAGAGTTGGACACATCTGAACAACAAAATGTGCCAGGCACAGTGCTAAGTGCTTTACAAATATCATCTCATTTGATCCTCAAAGTAACACTAGGAGGGAGGTGCTATTATTATCCCCATTTTACAGATGAAGAAACTGAGGCAAGCAGAGGCTCAATGACTTGCCCAGAGTCATATAAGTAATTAAATGACTGAACTGGATCAAAATTCCTTTGGGGAGCTGTAAAATTGGAACCAAATTGGCCCTCTGACAAATATTAGGATAGAAATTCACCCTATCAGGTGACTGGCTGATAGGCAGTGTTGTATAGCAGCCCTAATCCAGGACCTAAAGTCAGGAAGACCTGGGTTTGAATCCTGCTTCCAATATTTATAGTTCTGTTAACATGGGCAAATTATAGGATCATAGAGCTAACACTAGAAGTGATTCTCAGAAGTCATCTAGTCCAATCCCTGTGTTTCACAGATGAGGAAACTGAGAACTCTCCTCCCCCAAAGTTAAGGGACTTGCCAAAGTCACATAGGTGGTAAGTGTAAGAAGATCGCTTAACCTACCCAAGCCTCCATTTTGTCATCTGTCTAATGGGATAATAATAATAACAATAATACCTGTAGAAGTTGCTGTAAGACTCAGATGAGAAAGTTTAGGTAAAGTGCTTTGTAAATCTAAAAGTGCTATTAAGATATCAGTTATTATTATTATATCAGGGTCACACAGCTAGTGAGTAAGTATCTAAGGCAGGATTTGAACTCAGGAAGATGAGTCTTCTTGATTCCAAGCCCAGTGCTCTAGTCACTGTGCCACCTAGCTACCCTGCCTGGCACATAGTAGATGCTATGTAAACGTTAGCTACTATTACTACTACTACCACCACCACCACTACTTCTCTGGGTTTCATTTTGGAAACTGAGGAAAAAAGGACTAGACAAGATGTCCTTTAATATCTTTTCCAGCCCTGAAGCTCTATGATTCTTCGATGGTTCATTTTGATTTTCCTCTTGTCTCCAGGGTATAGCTAGGAGGCTCTCTCTCCTTCCCCATCCCTCCCCTCCCCTGACACACATGGACTGTAGCATCCTCACCCATAAAGGCCTCAAGAAGATGGAGGGGATAAGATGAACCCCTGTGAGACTGAGAAAGGGCCAGAAGCTCAGACTCTAAATCCCAGCTGGAAATCTCCTCTCTTCTCCTCTTGGTTTGCTCTTTACCTGTGAGGCAGGGAGATGTAGCATAAATAACATGATCTCAGGAGTCAGAGGACTGGGCTCAAATTTCTGCTTTGCCGCTGCTTACCTGTATAACCTTCTGCAAGTCACCTTCCATGTCTGAGCCTTATTGTCTTCACTTCATATTTCTACAAGAAGCCCTTGAGGCTAGTGCCTTCCCTTCACTGATTACCTACAATTCATCCTGTAGACTTCTTGTTTGTACCCAGTTGTTGGCTTATTGTCTTCCTCCTCCCCTCATCAGACTGCAAGCACATGGAGGGCAGGGACTATCTTTTGCCTCTCTTTGTATCCCCACTGCTTAGTACAGTATCTGACACACAGTGGTGTTGTTCAATAGTTTTCCAGTCATGTCTGATTCTTTTTTCCCCCTGCTTAGTAGTATTTTATTTTTTCCAATTACATGTAAAGATACTTTTCAACATTAACTTTTATAAGATTTTGAGTTCCGAATTTTTTTCTCCCTTCCTCCCTTCCCTCCTCCCCAAGACAGCATGTAATCTGATATAGGCTATACATGTACAATCCTATCAGACATATTTCCACAAGTCAAGTGGAAATCCCATTTGGGGTTTTCTTGGCAAAGATGCTGGAGTGGTTTGCCATTTCCTTCTCCAGCTCATTTTACAGATGAGGAAGCTAAGGCAAACAGGGTTAAGTGACTTGCCCAAGGTCATACAGTCAGTAAGTGTTTGAGGCCTGATTTGAACTCCAAGAGATGATTTCTTAACTCCAGGCCTGGCACGCTACTAACTTTACCACCTAGCTGCCCAAGTAGTAAGACACTTAATAAATGTTTATTGAGTGCCTGATTGACATTGGTAAAATGAGCTCTAAATCATATGGACAATCCACAGGCCTCGGGGTCTGGGCACCCTTTCTGGATTTCTCTCTTGTCGTCCCACATCACTCTATAGTCTATCTGTGCAAATATTCTCTTTTACCTCTGTAAGATCCAAGTGAGAAATGGGTTTTCAAAATAGCTTACTGGTCTTTAAGGGAAAGGGTAAAAACTGACCATATTATCCTTCATAGAAACACATAAAGACTGGTAGAGTCAAGATATTGATCACCTAGTTGGTGTAACCACAGAAGGTAAAGGCAAAGTAACAGAGACGCCAAGGTGTCAAGGTCTTAAATGAAGTTAAAATCAGGTTTTTCTACTTTTTTATCCTTTTATGAAGTATGAAGAAGTTGCCATGGCCACATGTGTTCTATAAGCGTGTGACTCTCTAATAGTATACTTTATGAATCTGTCCACTCTTCCTACTGGTATCGTGTCTATTTGTGGGACAGTGTGCCCCAGGTTTTTATGGGAGGAATTTTTTGCTACTATTATTCTTATGGTGTCATCTCAGTAAATGCCTTTTCTTTTAATTAACTGTGTCTACTAGCAGACTATTAAAGATAAGCACACTGGTGGGGCCTGGCGAGCTATCATTTTAATAGTGCAGGCCCACAAAGTACCTTGAGTCTGAGGTAGTCTTTCCTGGAAGATCCGCCTTGCAAATGTTAACTTGTGGGGTGGCAGCTCCCACAGGGAGTGCTCCACTGAATTACGGAGTCTAGAAAATCTTACCCTCCAATGATCTGCCATCTGTACTTGCATCCCGATGCAAGCAGAAATCTGCCAAAGCTGGCCTCTGACATGGCAGGGTGTTAGGCCCAGCCTCCACGCCTGCATCCTCCCTCTTGGCCTACCCAAATCTCCCTAAATCCTACTGGTTACCAAGAACCCCTCGTACAGTAGAGCACTGTCCACGTGATACAGTCAATAAAGAAACATTAATTACATACTTCCTACATGCCAGGCACTGGGCTTAGCACTGAGGAGATGAAGGCCAAAATGAAAAAGAATTTCTGCTCTTAAGCAGACTTCATTTTATCAGTGGGGCACAACATGTTAGAATAAAGAGGTAACCAAAGTATATTGAAAATAAACATAATCAGTATGGGGAGGGAAGCATTAGCACCTTGGCAGTTAGGGAAGGTTTTGAGGGATTGCTGGCATTTGAGCTAACTGTTGAAGGAACCTAGGGATTTTAAGTGATGGAAGTAATGAAGGAGGACATTCCAGGAATTGGGGAAAACAAGTGGAAAGGCAGAGAGTTTAATGGAAGATGGAGTTCTGGGTATGAGCAGCAGCAAGAAAGCCAGTTAGACTGAACTATAGTATGTGTGAGGAGAAATATATGTAATATCTGGGAAGATAAGTTGGGGACAGATTTTGGAGGTCTTTAAATATGAAACAGAGGAGTTTATATTTGATCCCAGAGTTGATAGGTAGCTCCTGGTGTTGATTGCACAGGTGAGTGACGTGATCAGGCCTGCGCTTCCAGAAAACCACTTTGGCAGCTGTGTGGAAGACAGACTGGAATGGAAAGAGACTTGAAGCAGGGAGAACAATTAGGCATCGACTGCAAGAGTTCAGGCAAGAGAGTGTGAACTAGGACAATGGCCGTGTGAGTGGAGGGAAAGAGATGGAGGCAAGAAATATCAGGGAGGTAGAAAATGTAAAACTGGGCAACGGATTGGATATGTGCAATGGGTGAGTATGAGGAGTGGAAGATGGCACTGAGGTTGGGAACCCGGGAGACCGGAAGTGTGATAGTGCCCTTGACAGAAATGGGGAAGGTAGAGAAGTGATGGGTATGAGGGAAAAGATCATGAGTTCTGGTTTAGACATGCTGATATTTAGACACCTCTA